>NC_137796.1:65405233-65543151 GCF_963383645.1 Muscardinus avellanarius
GGGCAGCTGAGTGTAGTAGCCCAGGAGATAATCCAAGATCTTGGGAGGCTGAGGCAGGAGTATTGCTGATTTGAGGCCAGCCTTAGTAACTTGGTGAGATCCTTAGCAACTTAGAGAAATACTGTTTCAAAATTAAAGTTATAATAAAAGGAGCTGGGGGATAGCTCCAAGGTAGAATGCCTTAGGATTCAATCCCCAAAATCCCCTGACCCCAAATCATATATATGTGTGGAAATATTGGGAGAAACAATAGTATTTCTTTTATATCATTTAGTTATGGGCTCTGCTTTATTTACTTGAAGCATCAGTAAAAATCCAATGACAGTTTGGAAGATTTGAAGATATTATTCAAAAGAATCAAGAGGACTGGCCGGGCGTGGTGGCGCACGCTTGTAATTCCCGCGCTTGGTAGGCGGAGACAGGAGGATGGCGCAGGTTCAAAGCCAGCCGCGCGCGCTGGCTTAGGAGACCCTGTTTCTAAATAAAAATATAAAAAAATAGGTCTGGGAGTGTAGCCCAGAGGTAGAAGGGCTTCCAGGAACCCCAGTACCACCAAAAAAAAAAAAAAAGAATCAAGAGGACTGAATCAGAATAAGTCTTGTTTTCGTAATTTTTTCTTATAACTACATATGTCTATCCAGACTAGAAAATAGCAACTTATTTTTCTCCTAATTTTTAACATCAATTCTTCCAAAGTTATTCCTGGACTGGGCACAACAACAAGATATTAATAAAGATGTCTGTTGTATTTCTGGGCTATTACCCACTTTGGCTTCATCTGGACCATCTTGGTGGATGTTCCCCTTTCAAGAAGATGATTGGCAAACATCTTGATGGGATAAAATTCTCATTTTCTTGGCCAGTATACTTTGCATGGGGATGCTCTTCTGTTGTTTGATTTACTGTTGTCAGGAGCTAATAGCTCACATGTTTATACCTTCTTTTCCAGAATATCAAAGAAGGATGGTTCTATGGCCAACAACAACAACAACAACAACCTCTGACTTTCCCACATCTCCTTTATACCAGTTAGGACGAGACTTTCAGGCCCTAGATAGGCAGGGCCTATCCCTTCTCAGCTGGGAAGAAGCTACAGAAGATAGAACTTCATCCTTCATCAATCCTCATGATTAAGTGACCTAAATTCTCAGAGGTGGGAAATGAGGCAGGATAGAAGAAATAAAATATTAGGAAGAAAGAAGATGAATTAGGACGGAAAGCAAAATATAGTTTTAAAATCTATAAAAGTCATAATCTCTAACTCCTATAAGGCCCCTTTCTCCACCTGAGATTCCTAAGATGCTTAGTAAACAAAAGATTCATTAGAGCCAGGCATGGTGGTGTCACTTATAATCCTAGTACTTGGGAGGCTGAGACAGGAGGCTCTGGGTTCATGCCAACCTCAGCTACTTAGTGAGGCCCTCCACAACTAAGTGAGACCCTGTTTCAAAATAAAGAATACAAAGTGGGCTGGGGGTGTAGTTTGAAGGTAGAATGCCCCTGGGTTCAATCCCAGCACCACACACATAAAAAAAATCCATTAGGAGGGACAAGGTCAGATACCATCCAGCCATCACCCATTGATTTTGCGAGGGGAAAGTCCAAGTCCCAATCCAGTCATGTGCCCCTAGTCACCTCCCCCCTCTAGGACCCCTGTAAATAAATGATCCCAAATACCCCCAGGGCTCTCATACTCTCAAGCTGGCCCGTGCTCTCCCTTGAATGTATATCCTCACCTTTTCTTAATAAACCTGTCTTTTACTCTTAAAAAAAAAAATCCAATGACAAGCCGGGCGTGGTGGCGCACGCTTGTAATCCCAGTATTCAGGAGGCTGAGACCGGAGGATCGCGGTTCTCGGACAGCCTCAGCTACTTAGTGAGGCCCTCTGCAACTCAGTAGGACCCAGTTTCAAAATAAAGAATAAAAAATTGGGCAGGGGGTGTAAGCCCAGAGGTTAAATGCCCCTGGGTTCCATCCCCAGACCCGAAAAAAAAATCCAATGACAGAAATTTTATTTCTTAGAAATTTAAAACAGGAGAAAACTGTGCATGGTAGTACATGTCAGTAATTCCAGTATTTGGGAGGCTGAAACAAAAGAATCATAAGCTTGAGGCTAGCCTCAAGCAGTTTAGCAAAACCCATAGCAACTTAGCAAGCCCTTTTTTATTTACTTGTGTGTGTGTGTGTGTGTGTGTGCGCGCGCGCATGTGTGTGTGTGTGTTACTGGTAATGAACTCAGGGACATTCTACCTCTCAGCCACACCCCAGCTCTATTTTTTAAAATCTGGAAGCAGTGTCTCACTAAGTTACTGAGGCTGGTCTCAACCCTAATATCCTGTCTCAGGCTCCCAAGTACTGGGATTACAGGCATGCACTACCACATCGTGCTCTGATCCTGAACCAAAAAATAAAATAGAGCTGGATGTGTGGCTCCTACGTATAATGTCCTTGGATTCCACACCAAACACAATAAGTAAAAACATACATACATACATACATACATACATACATGGAAGTAGTATTATATGAAAGTGAACCATCAGACATGTGTGTATGTGTGTCTGTGCTTATGAGTGTGACTGTATGCATAAGTATGCAGGTGTGTGTAATGTGTTATCAGGTCCTAATGCCTAAGAAATAAAATGTCTTTATTTTGTCTATTATTGGCCTGATTTCCCATAAGCTCCCCTCCCATCACTTGGAACACACGTTTCCTGGAGTTAAAAACACAACCCCTCCGGCTCTGTAAGACCCCCCCCCCCCTTGAGGACTAGTCCATCTCTGGTCTCCCTCTCCCCCTCCCCAGGCCGCTGTCTCTGGGGGAGCAGGTGAGCCCAGGTGATGTTGGGGCTGTGTGGCTCTCATCCACCCTGATCCTGGGCTCTGAGTTGACTGGGGTCTCGCTTGCTCACCAGGAGTGGAGGCCTCCTGCCTGGGCGTGAGGCTACAGGTCTCTCCTCTCTGCTCCCTCAGACCTGGGGACACTTCTTATTGACTGAGCGTCCGCTTAGTCCCAGGGTTCTGGATGTCAGTCGGCACCTGCTCCTGCCCCACCTGTCGTGGTTGGGTGCCTCCTGGACGTCCCGCTGCCGCCCCATGACTTCTGTCCCCAGCACCTGTGGGACCTGGGAGGCGGGTCCACGAGCAAAGTGGACCTTCTCTCCTCAGGCCCCTCCGCGCCGCCAGGTGCGCTGGCGCGGCCGTCCTGCAGGTGGCGCTGTGCCGGGCTCCAGGGGAGGCCTCCAGGCAAGAGGGCCAGAGCAAGCTGGGCAAGGAAGGCTACCCCGCGCCTGCCTTTCTGTCCTCTACTCGGCCGCCTCCTTCCACCGCGCCACAGGAAAGATAATGAGGTGCTGGTGCTTAATTTCCGTCCTGCTCTCTGAGGCCTGGCTGACCATGATCACACACTGGGGCGCAGCGGGCCCGGTCCACACCTGCGCTGAAGAAGGGGCAGGAGATCACAAGTGCGCTGTGTCCTCTCTGTGCTGAGACCCTTCAGCCACCTGTCCACCTCCGTGCCAACATGATTCCAGGAGAAAACACACTGGACTAAACTTGAAAAAGAACCAGAGAGACACGGAGGTCGAGAGCAGGTGGACCCTGAGAAATAGAAAGTGAAGTCTTGCCGTCACGGAAGAGAACAAAGATAAAGGGGGAAGGCTGGAGAGGATCCCTGGAGAAAGCCAACTTGAGGACGAGCAGAGAATTAAAGCACAAATGAAACTCCCTGTGGGCGGTACCCACCCCTGAGCTCGGAGGTGGCCCTGCGGGCAGCCCGCGCCCTCAGAGCGGTGGGCCTGACAGAGCCACCACCACGCTCTGGGAGAGCCGGGGTGCAGCGCCTGTGGATGGCAGTGCAGCACGCGTCGCTGACGTCATAGAAGTGAGATGGGCATCTTCCGTGGTAAGATCTGGCTGAGGATATTGGATTTTAAAATATTCTTTCTCAGGCAGGGGGTGGTGGCACACGCTTGTAATCCCCGCACTTGGGGGGTGGAGACAGGAGGATCGCGCAGGTTCGAAGCCAGCCGCGCTGGTTTAAGAGACCCTGTTTCTAAATAAAAATAATAATTAAAAAAAAAAAAGGTCTGGGAGTGTAGCAGGAGGTAGGAGGGCTTCCAGGAACCCCAGTACCACCAAAAAAAAGTGTGTGTGTGTGTGTGTGTGTGTGTGTATACACACACATACACATATATATATATATATGTGTATGTGTGTATGTGTATATATATATTCTTTCTCATATATATATGAGAGAAATATATGAGAAATATATATATGTGAGAGAATAGTCACACACACTTATATAAAATGTGTGCATGTGTGTATATATATATACACACACTTATATATACACACTCACTTATATATACACACACTTATATATATATACACACACACTTATATACACACACTTATATAAAATGCGTGCATGTGTGTGTGTATATATATATATATTCTTTCTCATATATATATGAGAGAAATATATGTGAGAGAATAGTCACACACACATATAAAATGCGTGCATGTGTGTGTGTGTCTGTGTGTCTGTGTGTGTGTGTTACTAGGGGCTGAACCCAGGGTCCCTCTACCACTGAGCCACAACCTCCGCCCTTTTTATTTTTTGAGACAGAGCCTTGCTTAGTTGCTGAGGCTGGCCTCGAACATGTGTTCTTCCTGTCTGACCTTCCCAAATACTGGAATTAGACTGCATCACTGTGTCCTACCACATAATCATTCACTCTTTTGTGGGGGAGGAGGGTACTGAGGATGGAACCCAGAGGCATTCTACCTCCAAGTTACACCCCAGCCCGATTTTATTTATTTGGAAACAGGTGTCACTAAGTTGCAGAGGGTCTCCCCAAGTTGGGGAGGCTGGCTTTGAACCTATGATCATCCTGCCTCCCAAGTACTGGGATTATAAGGTTGCAGTCACCACGCCTGGCTACATGAATACATTTTTAAAGTCCATTCTGTAACAGGCACACCAGCTTCTTTTCTTCTTGAGGGGTGAGGGCATGAATTCTTTTTAAAATTCTTTTTGAGCCAGGAGTGGTGGCCCACACTTGTAATCCCTGTGCTTGGGAGGCTGAGACTTGGAGGATCTCACAGGTTCGAAGCCAGCCTCAGCTACTGAGTGAGGTTCTCAGCAACTTAGTTGGACCCTGTTTTCAAATAAAGTATAAAATAGGTCTGGGAGGATAGCCCAGGGGTAGAAAACCCAGGGGTACCCTCAGTACCACAAAAAATAAAACATAAAAAAATAAAATTCTTTTTAAATTAAGAAATAAAATTCCATCTATTTAACAGATACGGAGCAATGTTTTGAGCTATGCTTATATTTGCAGTTCTTCCCCTGGAATGGAGGGGGTCGCTTCTGAGTTCTCCTGGGACCAGTTCCTATATTTTTTGGAGACAGGCACACAAACTAGTCTACAGAAGACTCTCTCGCTCCCTGGTGGTGGGCAATATAGTTTTTATTTTAGCTGGAGGGAATAGAAGGGTCTGTTGCAGGAAGTGGGGGCAAGAGTCGAAGGTCCCACCCCACCAGGGATGTGGGGCTCTCCTGGGGTATGAGTGTGCGCATATGTGTGCACATAGGCAAGTGTGTCGGTGTGCAAAGGTGCAAGTGATGTATAGGAGTGCATACATATGCACAAGTGTGTGTGTGTGTGTGTGTGTGTGTGTGTTTGTGTCTGGGAGCACATACATGCTTGTGTGTGGGAGATATGGGTGGGTGGGCAGCTCTGCCTTTTACCTGGGCACCTCCCCAAACACCTCCCTCCTCCATCTCTGACCCGCACTACATCAGCGAACACTGGCCTAACTTCAAGTCAGCAGTTGAGCAAACCCAGGAACCTAGCAAGAGCGTGGGTGGTGGGCAGGCTGATTCCGGGAATCACTACACCACATGTATATATATCAAGTTATCACAGTGGGTGCCTTGAATATGTCAGTTAGATCCATTAAAAAACAAAACAAAACAGGACATATGGGCACTCCTTTAAGACTCAACATTTCTCCCACTCAACTCTGAGCAGCTGTGAAAGCAGAGCCTGGGTACAGGGGCTTGTGTGCCCAGGACCCCAACAGCTTCTCAGATTTGGGCTATTGATGCACCAAGTGAGACCTGACCTGGGACCAGGTTCGGCAGTCAGCTGCAAGGGGTCTTGGCCCAGTCTTAGAGTCAGGTGGGATCTAGGAAGGCCTTTAGGGACCACTGACCAGATCATCAAAATGGGTCAGGAGGAGTTCCCAGGAGACGTCTGGAGGCAGCTGGGCAGCTGCATCTGTGTTCATGAAATCAGTTTGGCAGCTGTGGCCAGGTATGTGGGAATTGTCAGGGAATCGTAACTGGGTCTCTGGAAGCAGTTGCAACACAGTCTTTCCGGGGAGCTGGTGGACCGTGGAGGGACCTAGTTGGCTACCGCATCTCCTAGATACTGATGAGACACCTCCAGCCCCGGCTCTTGTCTCCAGCAGAGCTGACTGTCTTCCCAGGCCAGAGTGATCTCAGGGGAGGCCATCCTAGTGACCACCTGAGGCTTTTCCGATGGTGACTTGCTGTATCCTCAGGTACAGAAGCTGGGTTTGCTTGGGGTCATTGTCTCGCGATGGTTGTGTATGTGCTGAACTCCACTATAGGTTTCTTGCTCTGTGGGGACATAGCTTGAGAATTCTGCATGAGAGCTTGGTGGTCCAGCTCAGCATAGGTCAGCTCCTGGGGACCCCCTGCATCACAGGTCTGAGGGAGAGAGGCCAAGAGAGTCAGGGTGGCTGGGGGCTGTGGCAGCCCCTCCGAAGGGCTTGTCTGCTAGTTTGTTTCCTTGTCTAGTCTCCTTTCAGGTAGCACCAGGGTGATCTGTCTGACCAGTATAATGTAGCAGAAGGGAGGGCCTGCCACTGCCAAGGTGAGGCCACACAGGAAATTGTGGCCTCTGCCATCCCTTTCCTTGGACCCTCCCTCTGGGCAAAGCCCAGTGTAGGCCTCCTGTCTACAGCTAGGGAGCTCCGTCTCTGATGTGTGTTCTCCAGCCTAAGTTGAGCCTGTGTGAACACAGCCCTAGTCAACACTGCTTCTGGTACTTCACAAGAGACAATGAGCCAGAACTCCTCAGCTAGGCTGCTCCCAAATTCCTGACCCTAGAAACAGAGAAAGTGAGGCAGGTGTGGTGGTACTTGCCTAAAACACCAGTACTTGGGAGGCTGGGACAAGTGGGTCGCAGGTTTGAGGACAGCCTCAGCAACTTCGTGAGACTCTGTTTCCAATTATAATAGGGCTGGGGGTATAGCTCAGAGGTAGCATGCCTCTTGGTTGCTAAGCTGCTAAATTGGGGTGCTTTGTTACACAGCAAGAGATAACTGCTACAAAGACTCACTGGGAAGGTGTCCATCTCCCCATCCTCCTCAGGAAGGCCATGATCTGCAGCCAGGTCTAGAGAGGAGAAGGCAAAGGGTGGACATCAAAAGGCAAATGTGAGCAGAACTAATCCTGTACCCTCCTAGAACCTCCCAGAAAGTTCGCAAGCCTTCTCTTTCCCTCAGTGCCTCCTGAAGCATTGGGTCCCCACTTCCTCTCTCCAAAACTGTCCCTCTTCTCGTGCCTTTACCTGGTGAGCCTCTCACTGGGCTGTCCACAGCCAGGCTGAGCCTGTGGGGGAAAAACTCAGCACTAGATGGCTCCTGGGGCAGAGGGCTGGGCGGGGGTCTGGGGTCATTCTCAGGGGGCTCACCTCTCCTGTGACCTCTGCTCTTGGTCATTGCTGCTGGGGAGCTCTGAAGACAGTCAGGGGTCTGAGTTTAGGGGAGAGATCTTGTTCCCGGCACCCTAACAGCCCGCCCAGGCCACCTCACCTGCCCCCCCCAAGACCTACCCTGTTTTATCTGATGCTGGCGATGAAGGCAGAAGAGGAGGAGGAGGAAGAGACAAAGGAAGAAGACCACAGAGACTGAGATGAGGATATAAAAGGATGGTGTTATCATGCCTGGGAGAACAGGTACGGCTGGGAAAGATGGGATACAGTTATCAGCAACGTGCATTTATTGAGCGCCCACTGTATAGCACTCAGAGGCTGGGTGCTGGTCACAGACACACTTCTACATCAAATCTCTCACGTGCAACACAGGAGTCATGTCCCCATCTTACACACAAGCGTCCTGAGTGTGGACTTTCTTTGTGAACAGGGCCACTGGCCACTGGCAGAGTTAGAATCTGACCAGCACCTAAGCCCGACCTTCCCCCTCCCCCAGGCTCCTGTCCCCACGTCACCTCACTCACTCTCTTTGTTACTGTTGCTGGAAGGTGTCTGTGTAGCTCCCAGGGAGGAGGGGTCTGGAAGAGAGGGGGTCAGAGGTCTGAGCTGGATGGAGCTGCTCTGTGTCCTTCCCACCGGCCACCCCCAGGACCCTGGGCTCCTCCCTCTACACTAGCCCTGCCCTGTGGAACTTTCTCGAAGATGGAGACGTTCTACATCTGCTCTGCCCAATATGATAGACACACACAACTGTTGATGTTAACATTAACCAAAGTTAAATGAACCAGAGGTTGGATCCTCAGCCACACTGGCCTGGTATCCAGGTCTCGGCCAATGACATACCTTCTGGCCAGGTAAAAGAGGTGGACACACTGCTGGGTGTCACCATAGCCATCGTGCTCTGAGGACCTCTGCTGGGACCAGCACCTGTTAGAAGAGAGAGCAGGATCCCCCTCACCAGGCCCTTTCTGGGTTCCTGTCTGAGAGCAAGGATCCCATCATGCCTGGCTGCAGAGTTTGAACCTAAAGTAGCTTATACTTAGCAGCAGCAGGAGAGATAGATAGATAGATAGATAGATAGATAGATAGATAGATAGATAGATAGATGAAAGGGGAGAGAGAGAGAGAGAGAGAGAGAGAGAGAGAGAGAGAGAGAGAGAGAGAATAAAAATCATACTCTGCATTTGAGCCCATGTCGCTGGCCTCACATGCCGGCCCAGGCTCTGGTCCTCCTCTGAGCAGGGTCCTAGGCAGCATCACCTCAACTCCCTGCTGCTCTCCCACCAGAAGCTCCAACCCCACCCACCTGCCTGTCCAGAACTCCGCTGAACAGACAGCAATAGGGGCCAGGTCAGAAGTCTGCAGGGAAGGGTGTGGTCCCTTGCAACAGGGTAGAGACCATCACATCCCAAGGCTCTCCTCAATGCATCATCCAGCCCTGGCCAGGGGTCATCCCTGGACCTGGCCACCTACCCAGTAGGAGGGTCCTCACCAGAGGTGTGTGTACCTGGGGCCACCACAAGCTCTGGCCAGGTGGAAAGGACAGGTGCCTGCCCCACCTGAGTGATTTTCAAAGGGGATCTGCCCCCCCAGCATCTTTGGAGGCCCCTCCCTCATCCAACAGCAGGGCCAGCTTCATGCCCACCTCATGCTAGAACTGGCCTAGGATAATCAGAGTCTCCAGTGAGTCCAGGGGCCTGGGTGCATGAGGGCCAAGGGGACATGTGTGCAGCAGAGGAAGAGGAGGAGCGAGCTTGGGTTGAGCAGGAGTTCTAAGGGGCTGCAGACAGAGGACAGCAGCTGGGGATGGGGTCCAGGGATCTGAGACCAACCTGAGGGCAGAGCTGAGGTCGAGGTGGGGGCCTGGGAGGCCTCCTCACTGCTCACCACCAGCTCCAAGACTTCACTGTACAAAGACCACTTGGACTTTTGATAGATGCAGTAATAATGCCCAGCTGTGTTGTCATTCATGGCGGGGATGTGGAATCTTGCCTCTGTCTCAGAAGGCAGGGAGTTCTTCTCTTCTACATAGTTGGAACTTTCCTCCTTGTGCAGCCGGAATAGCTCAAACCCAGCAGCGCCCCGGCACACGATGGTCACGGGCCTCCCCCAAGGGATCACAGAACTTGGCTCGGCCCGGATGGAGGGTCTTTCCAGGGCTCCTGGGGAACAGGGCAGGGACCTCAGTGTCCACTGTGAAGAAGTCATCGTATCCCAAAATAGTTACGTGCTCCATTCAGTGTTCTTAGCCAACGTGCAGGGTTGTACAACCAGTATCACAATGAGAGCCATTAATGTAGATGGGGGTGGGGCAGCACTGCCCTCCCTGGGAAGGTAGGGGCAGAGCCAAGACCTGAGGACAGTGTAAGTTCCCTACCAAGTAGACAGGGACCCCACGGGACCTATTCAAAGTGGAAAAGGCAGCCTAGGAATGTTGGTCAGAGATACAAAATTTCAACCAGACTTAAGTTCAAGAGATCTGTTGTAGTTCAGGGTAACCCTAGTCAATAACAATGTATCCTAGCTTTGGAAATTGACAAAAATAGATTTTAAATGCTCTCACCACATACACACACCCAACAAAACAAAATAAGGTATGTGTAAGGCAAGGATACTGTAAGCCAGAGCTGCTGGCGACAGGATGGATGTAAGGGGAACAGACGGACCTGACACACAGGACTGATTCTCTCTGAAGATAAAGCATGTGAGGCCTCGGAGGAGAAGGCCTGAAACAAAATATATTTTAAATAAAAATTTAAAACTGTGGAGCCTTGCACAGTGGCTCACAGCTGTAATCCCAGTACTTGAGAGGCTGATACAGGAGAATCAAAGGATTGAGGCCAAGCTGTGCATTCTAGTGAGACCCAGTCTCAAAATAAAAAAATAAAAAGTGTGCAGTAAGATCTGGGCATGGGGGCACATGTCTGTAATCTCAGTACTTTGGAAGCTGAGATAGGAGGATTGCAGGTTTGAGGCCAGCACCAGCAATTTAGTGAGACCCTTAGCAACTTAAAAAGACCCTGTTCCTTTCTTTTCTTTTTTTAAGGGGTGGGGGTATAGTTTAGAGATAGAATGCCCCTGCGTTCAATCCCCAGTACCCAAAACAACAACAAAATTGCTAAAAGGGTAGATGGTAAATGCTATGCCACAGCCAGGCGTGGTGGCACAGGCTTGTGATCCCAGTAGTTGGGAGGCTGGGAATGGAGGATCGCAGGTTCAAAGCCAGCCTCGGCTACTTAGTAAGCTCTCAGCAACTTAGTGAGATCGTATTTCCAAATTAAAAAATAAGAGTCGGGTGTGGTGGCACATGCTTGGAATCTCAGTACTTGGGAGGCTGAGACAGGAGAATCCAGGTTTGCAGCCAGCCTCAGCTACTCAGTGAGATGCTGTTTCAAAATAAAGAATAAAAAATAGGGCTAAGGTTGTAGCTCGAAGGTAGGATGCCCCTGGGTTCCATCCCCAGTACTGAAGAAAAAAAAAAAACAAGTAAATAAATAAAATGGGTCTGGGGGTATAGACCAGAGGTAGAAGGTCCCTGGGTTCCATCCTCAGTACCACAAACAAATAAACAAATAATGCTTTGCCACAAAAAATGTGAAGTGTTATGTTAATGAGCTTAATCATTTCACAAAGTGACCATAGATCAAAATATCATCTTCTTGCCCATAAATATATACAATTACTATTTGTCAGTTTAAAACATTGTTGTAAAAAGAAGAAAACTAAAGAAGAAAGAGAATGGGAGGGGGAGCTGGCTGAAAGGAGCACATTTGGTGCTGCTTATGGTTGGGGCCTTCCCACCCCACCCCGCAGGCTTCCCAGGGTCCACCTCACTCCTGTGCAGAACCGCCCTTGGGTGTGGACTCACCCTCATGTGTGTGTATCCTCGGGCTCAAGCAGAGCACTGGAAGAGAAGCTGCCATGAGAAACACGCCCCTGTCCTGGCGCTCACAACTGGTCCAGTCTCTCGCATCACCTCTCCATCCTCCCACAGTAACCTCTAGGTGCAATCCCGCTTCTTACTATTGGGAGGAGGGGTTCTAGGGATGGAACCCAGGGACACTCTACCTCTGAGCTACACTCCCAGCTCTATTTAATTTTTTTAAAACAGAGTCTTTAAGTTGCTGAGAGTCTCTCTAAATTGCTGAGGCTGGCCTCAAACCTGTGATCATCCTGTCTCAGTGTCCCAAGTGCTAGGATTCCAGGCATGTGTCAACACATCCACCTCTTCTTCCTGCTCTGAAATAGCTTCAAGACATCCCCAAGTCTCCCCTTCTCTGCTCCCCAGCCTTTCTTACAGCTGGCCTGGTCCCCACACCCGGGTCCCTGTTCCTAGGACTCCATCCTCTGGGATCAGACTGAGACCTGGGAACAGCTTCAGTGTGAGGGAATCTTCCCTCCCCCAAAACTCCAGAATCTCCTGGGCTGGGGCCCATCCTGAGCAGGGAACAGGACCCCTCTGCAAGCCACCCTGCCAGAGTCCTCCCTCCTCCCGGGACTCACCAAGGGTCAGGAGGGCTGTGGGGTGGGGGGCCATGGCCCAGGCTCCCGCAGCCTCCCTGGTCTGCAGCCAGTGGGTGCCCTGCACAAGACACGGGACAGGATGCGTTGGAGGGCTTCTACATCAAAACTCACACAGAGAGGAAGCACTAACTCTCCTCCTCTTTCCACCCTTGCCACTAAGGATGCAGAGGGAGGGCCTCGGCTTCCAAAATATGCTTCTGAGCTGTGAGCTCAGAAGAGAGTGAGCTTGTTCTCTGACATGTGACCTTGTAAATCTAACAGACAAGGCGGGTTAAAGATTGTGCAACACACTGACTCAATATCCGTCCCAATGCCTCAGAGTAAGGACAGTCTGTCTTTGGGCCAGACATTGTGACTTCGAGAGCTGTGACTTTCTCTCATTAAAGTGGGAACCAAGCTGGGCATGGTGTTGCATTGCACACTTGTAATCCCAGTACTTGGGAGGCTGATACAGGAGGATCCCAGGTTCGTGACCAGCCTCTGCAATTTAGCGAGACCCTGTTTCAAAATGAAGAATACAAAGTAATATGGCTGGGCGTGTAGCTCAGAGGTAGAATGGCTCTGGGTTCCATCCCCAGTAACAAAAAGAAAAAAGGCCCCAGTGCCTGGGTAACCAAGGGGCAGTCTTCAGAATCTGAATCTAGAGGTCAGGGTCTCCTCTCCCTGCTGTTCCCAGGAAACTCAACTGCAGAGCCTGCCCAGCGTCGCCCACCATGGCTCACACCCTGCCTGTCCAGCCTGGGTTGGGGTGACAGCAGAGACTCACCCACTTGTGTTCTATTCTGCTGATCCTAGTGGAGCCTGGAAGACCGAGGAGCCACCTCCATAGAAAAGCCCCTCGCCTGCCCAGTAACTCGGTAGCTCTGTCTCGGGTGTTAGTCTCGGTGCATAGACTCTACTTCCCAAGGGCTCCGGCTCCAGCCCTGCACTTGGAAAGGCTGGGTTTTCAAGGGAAGCTTTTTCTACCCTAACCCTCTCTTTCTTTCCTTCCAGGATTTACCAGGATGATGGGTGTAAGGAGGTGAAAACACTCCTGCTGGACCACAGCTGGAGTCTCAAAATGGAAGAGACACAGGATGTGGTGTGTGCCCAGCACCACACACAGTGAACTGCTTTTTTGCCCACTGCTTGGGTCTCTGGGTTTCCTCAAGCTGGAACTAAGAAAGGAACACAGCTTCCGGAATTATTTTTAAAGGCCCACGACTTTATGAAATAGACAACCCTCATGCCCTGATTAGTGTCTTTTAAAATTCACATCTCTGAACCAGGCATGGTGGCTCACACTTGTAATCCCAGTACTTGGGAGGCTGAGACAGGAGGATCACAGGTTCAAAGCCAGTATCAGCTACTTAGGCACTCTGCAACTCAGTGAGACCTTGTTTCCAAATAAGAAATAAACTCAGAAGCCGGATGCACGCTTATAATCCCAGCATTTGGGACTGGAGGATCGCAGTTCGTGTACAGCCTCAACTACTTAGTGAGGCCTTTTGCAGTGAGACCCTATTTCAAAATATAGAATAAAATCCGGGCATGGTGGCACATGGTTGTAATCCCAGCATTCCGGAGGCTGAGACAGAAGGATCATGGTTTGTGAACAGCCTCAGCTACTTAGTGAGGCCCTTTGCAACTCAGTGAGACCCTATTTCAAAGTAAAGAATAAAATAGGGCAGGGGGTGTAGCTCGGAGATAGAAAGGAGAGAGAGGGAGAGGGAGAGGGAGAGGGAGAGGGAGAGGGAGAGGGAGAGGGAGAAAGAGAGAGAGAGAGAGAGAGAGAGAGAGAGAGAGAGAGAGAGAGAGAGAGAGAAGGAGAGAGAGAAAGAGAGAGAGAAAGAGAGAAAGAAAGAAGGAAGGAAAGAAAGAAAAAAGAAAGAAAGGAAGGAAGAAAGAAAGAAAGAAAATTGAATTGTGCTGGGGGTTTAACTCAGAAATACCTCTGAGTTAAATCCCTGGTACCACAAAAAAAAAAAAAAAAAATTCACATCTCTGCCCTAATCCTTCTGTCCAAAGCAGCCACCATTTATCTTCACCAACAATAAACTTATATTAAAGTCATAGTATGACTGTTTACATTGCAGAAATTGACAAATACTACCCAACAATGGGTATTTTCTCTTTCTTCCTTTCTTTCTTTCTTTCTTTCTTTCTTTCTTTCTTTCTTTCTTTCTTTCTTTTGTTCTTTCTTTCTCTCTTTCTTTCTCTCTTTCTCTCTTTCTTCTTTTTTAAATTTCTTGTGGTACTGGAAATTTAACCCAGGGGCATTTTGCCTTGGAGCTATGCATACCCTCAGTCCCTTTCCATTTTTTATTTTGAAATGGCCTCACTAAATTATTGCATGATGGCCTCAAAACTATGATCCTTCTTCCTCAGCCTCCTAAGTACTGGGATTATAGTCATGTACCACCGCACCAGGCTGTGTCGGGTATTTTCTCACAGACAGTTGTTGGTTATTAAACTTTTACCCACAAATTACTGGTAAATTTCCAAAGACCAATATAAAGAAAATTAAATATGCAGCCAGGCATGTTGATGCACATCTGTAATCCCAGTACTTTGGAGGTTTAGACAGGAAGATTATAGGTTAATGGCCAGTCTCAGCTACTTAGTGAGGCCCTCTGCAACTCAGTGAGACCGTGTTTCAAAATAAAGAATAAAAAATAGGGCTGGGGGTATAACTCAGAGGTAGAATGGCCCTGGGTTCAATACCCAGTACCACAAACAAACAAACAAACACCCAGCAATCTACTGGCAAATTTCCAAAGACCAATATAAAAAAATTAAATAGGTGGCCAGGCATGGTAATGCACACCTGTAATCCCAGTACTTGGGAGGCTGTGACAGGAGGATCACAGGTTCAACGACAGCCCCAGAAAGTAGTGAGACTTCTATCTAGCAAGACTCTGTTTCTAAATAAAAGTAAAATAGGGCTGAGAGTATAGCTCAAAGGTAGGATGCTCCTGGGTTCAATAGTCAGATAGTTATTTTTTTCTATATATGTATAGATGTGTACATCTATACATATATATTATGTGATAACATAATAATGTTTATATTCATAGTGCTGCATGCACTCCTTATAGTCTCATGGTGTTCTCTTGTGGAAATAATGACAATGTTTTGATCAATTCTAATGTTACTAGGAATTTGTTTACTTTTTAGTCGAAGTTATTCTCAATAGAACTGCAGTGAACATGTTGATACATGTCAATTGATAAGCATATATAATTGTTCCTCTGGATCCACAGGGATTGGTTCAGGGCATCCCTTGGATACCAAAATCTACCCATACTCAAGTCCCATATATAGAATGGCACCGTTTTTGCGTGTCGTCTATACATATTCTCTCATATACTTTATTTTTATTAGTATTAGGATTAAACCAAAAGGCATTCTACCTTCAAGCAACAACCCTAATTCTTTTATATTTTCAATTTATTTTAATTAATTAATTAATTAATTTGGTGGTACTGAGGTTCCTGGAAACCCTTCTAACCTCCGGGCAACACGCCCAGACCTATTTTTATACTTTTTATTTCAAAACAAGGTCTCTTAAGCCAGCGCGGCTGGCTTGGAACCTGCGTGATCCTCCTTTCTCTGCCTCCCAAGCGCAGAGATTACAAGTGTGTGCCACCACACCCGGACTATTTATTTATTTTTTGCAGTACTGGGGATGGAACTTAGGAGCATTCTACCTCTGAGCAACACCCCCAGCCTTATATTTTATTCTTTATTTTGAAGCAGTGTCTCACTGAGTTGCAAAGGGTCTCACTAAGTAGCTGAGGCTGTCCTCAAATCAAGATCCTCCTGTCTCAGCCTCCCAAATGCTGAGATTACAAGTGTGTGCCACCATGCCCGGCTTTATTTATTTATTTATTTTATTCTGAAACAGCTTGCTAAGTTGCTGAAGCTGTACTTGAACCCGCTATCCTCCTGACTCAGCCTCCCAAGTACAAAGATCATTTATGTATGCACTACCACGTCTTGCTTTTTTCATATAATTTAAATCATCCCAGAGCGGGGCATGGTGGCAATACACTTGTAGTCCCAATATTTGAGAGGCTGAAACAGGAGGATCACAGGTTCAAAGCCAGCCTCAGCTATTTAGTGAGGCCCTTTGCAACTCAGTGAGACCCTGTTTCAAAATAAAGAAAAAAAAAATAGGGCTGGGGTATAGCTGGGAGGTAGAATGTCCCTGGGTTCCATCTCCAATACTGGAAGAAAATAAAAAGATGAGAAACTTGAATTGTTGGTGAAGATGTGGGACAACCAGGCCACTCAGATGCACTTTGTGGGAGACAGAATCGATGCAATTGCTCTGAAACACATTTGGCAGCATCCACTGGATTTAGCCCAACAATGACCAGGGTCACACCAGCAGAAATGCACCTACTGGGCTGAGCATGGTGGCGCACGCCTGTCATCCCAGTACTCAGGAGGCTGAGACAGGAGGATCACAGGTTTTAGGCCAGCTTCAGAACCTTAGTGAGACCCGGTATCAAAATTAAAATCAGCTGGGCGTGGTGGCACACACCTGTAATCCCAGCATTCGGGAGGCTGAGACCAGAGGATCGTGGTTCACGGCCAGCCTCAGCTATTTAGTGAGCCCTTTGCAACTTAGTGAGACCCTATTTCAAAGTAAAGAATAGGGCAGGGGGTGTAGCTTGGAGGTAGAATGCCCAGTTTCTATCCCTAGACCCGCAAAAATTAATTAATTAATTAATTAATTAAAAAAGGCTGGGGATATACCTTAGAGGTAGAATGCTCCTGGGTTCCACCTCCAGCACCAAATAAATAGAGCATTTTATAAAAGTAAAATGTTCCGCACTTTACTCAAATCTATACTTGATTAGATCTTTGAGTTTCTGATTCCTATCTGGGGCAGGGAGGCCTGAGGGCTGAGTAGATAAAGCCTTTCTGTCCCTTCTCTGCTCCCTGAATCACTAACACCCCAAGGTTCAAATCCAACCAAGACTCAGGTAAGGGGAGAGACCCGTCTTCCCAGCCTCCCAGACTGGAGTTTCTTTCCAGTTCACAAGAGGAAAAACTCAGAAGCAAATGCGGCCTGCATGTGCGGCCTCCTGACCCTGGCTGTGCAAAGACTTGTACCCGATGTGTGACCTGAGACCCAGCCATGGCCATCTGCGGTTTCTTACCAAGTACTTTTCAGAAAGGGCCTCTGCAGGGCTCAGTTCCTCCTTCCCTTAGTGGGAAACACAAAAGGGCTGTCCTCCCTGCACATCTCAGCCACACAGCACCATGTCTGGTCTTTATCTTTGGTGAGACACCAGAGCTAAATTGACACCATAAAGTCAGAGGAAGGGGTTCTGGGGGCCAGACCCTAGGTCTGAGGGAGGAGGACTGGGCCTGGACCCCTGGGTCTGAGGGAGGAGGACTAGAGCTGGACCCCTGGGTCTGAGGGAGGAGGGCTGAGCCTGGACCTCTGGGTCTGAGGGAGGAGGACTGGGCCTGGACCCCTGGGTCTGAGGGAGGAGGACTGGGGCCTGGACCCCTGGCTCTGAGGGAGGAGGACTGGGCCTGGACCCCTGGGTCTGAGGGAGGAGGACTGGGCCTGGACCCCTGGGTCTGAGAGAGGAGGGCTGGGCCTGGACCCCTGGGTCTGTGGGAGGAGGACTGGGCCTGGACCCCTAGGTCTGAGGGAGGAGGACTGGGCCTGGACCCCTGGGTCTGAGGGAGGAGAGCTGGGGCTAAACCCCTGAGTCTGAGGGAGGAGGGCTGGGCCTGGACCCCTGGGTCTGAGGGAGGAGGACTAGGCCTGGACTCCTGGGTCTGAGAGAGGAGGACTGGAGCTGGACCCCTGAGTCTGATGGAGGAGGGCTAGGCCTGGACCCCTAGGTCTGAGGGAGGAGGACTGGGGCCTGGACCCCTGGGTCTGAGGGAGGAGGACTGGGCCTGGACCCCTGGGTCTGAGGGAGGAGAGCTGGGGCTAAACCCCTGAGTCTGAGGAAGGAGGGCTGGGCCTGGACTCCTGGGTCTGAGAGAGGAGGGCTGGAGCTGGACCCCTGAGTCTGAGGGAGGAGGGCTGGGCCTGGACCCCTGAGTGTGAGGCAGGAGGGCTGGGCCTGGACCCCTGAGTCTGATGGAGGAGGGCTAGGCCTGGACCCCTAGGTCTGAGGGAGGAGAGCTGGGGCTGGACCCCTGAGTCTGAGGGAGGAGGGCTGGGCCTGGACTCCTGGGTGTGAGGCAGGAGGGTTCAGCCTGGACCCCTTGGTCTGAGGGAGGAGGGCTGGGCCTAGACTCCTGAGGTCTGAGGGAGGGGGGCTGGGCCTGGACCTCTGGGTGTGAGGAAGGAACTGAGCCTGGAACCCTGGGTCTGAGAGAGGAGGTATGGGGCCTGGACCCCTGGTATGAGGGAGGAGGGCTGGGCCTGGACTCCTGTGACTCTAAAGAAGCCTTCTGAGTGCTCGCTCTAATGGAAATCAGGCATAAAAGACATGATGCCGACGTTCCTTGGGACAGGATAGGGAACCTTATACAAGCCACCTCCCTGTGAACCTTAACAAATGTGACCTGACTGGATTCATTTTTCTCATCAACTAAAGCATACTTACTGGTGTCTGTGGAGGGTTCACGTCTGCGTCAGGTGTATGACATACAGAAGTCAGCCATGCAAAAAGGAAGACACTCAGCTAATGGTTCCAAAAATTATATAACCTGCAGTAACACTTGCTGCTTTAAAACAGATCACCCCAAAACTCCACAATGCACATTGTGTATTTCTCCTTCGTGTGACACTTCTGTGTGGGTGTCCCAGGTTGTGGGCGAGAGCTCTTCCAGCATGTGACTCAAACACTGGGATTGCTCCAGCTCTGGGCTCCAACGTGCCCCAAACCAAAACTGAAATGAAAACCGTACATTCTTTTCTATCTTTAAAACCCTGAAGTGGCCGGGCATGGTGATGCACACTTGTAATCCCATTATTTGGGAGGCTGAGACAGAAGAATTGTGATTCATGGATAGCCTCAGCTACTTAGTGAGGCCCTTTGCAACTCAGTGAGACCCTGTTTCAAAATAAAGAATAAAAAATAGGGCTGGGAGTATAGCTCAGAGGTAGAATGTCCCTGGGTTCCATCCCCAGTAAAACAAACAAACAAACACCTGAACTGGCCTGGCGAGGTGACACACACCTGTATTCCCAGTTCTTGGGAGACTGAGATAGGAGGATCACAGGTTTGCAGCCAGCCTCTGCAACTTAGTGAGACCCTCCACAATTTAGTGAGACCCTGTTTTAAAATGAAAGAATAAACTAGGGCCAGGGGGATGTAGCTCAGAGGTAGAATGCCCCTAGGTTCCATCCCCAGTACAAATAAATAAATAAATAAATAAATAAATAAATAAATAAATAAATCAGTCAGTCAGTCAGTCAGTCAGTCTGGGGTATAACTTGGAGGTAGAATGCCCTGGGTTCAATCCCCATTACCACAAAAAAAAAGAAAAGAAAAAGAAAAAAGAAGAAGAAAAAAGAAATATGAAAAAGATTTTTCTATATACTTTTTTTGGTGCATTTTAACTGTGCGTCATAGTGAGATTCAAAGTGGTACACAGCACTTGGTGTGTTTTCCTCTAGATCCCACCCTGCCCTTCTCCCCATACATATTATTAAGATTGGTATGATAATTTCATAGATGGACATAGCATTATTTGAACTATTTCCTTCCTCAATCCTTTTTCCCCTCCCCCAACCTCCTCAACCTCTTTTATTTTATTTTATTTTATTTTATTTTATTTTATTTTATTTTTTGTGGTACTGGGGATGAAACCCAGGGTCATTCTATCTCCAAGCTACACCCCCAGCCCTATTTTTTATTCTTTATTTTGAAACAGGGTCTCAGTGAGTTGCAAAGGGTCTCACTAAGTAGCAGAGGCTGGCTGTGAACCACGATTCTCCCATCTCAGCCTCCCAAATGCTGGTATTACAAGCGTGTGCCACCACGCCCGGCTTCCGATTTTATTTCTTTTTTGGAAACAGGATCTTGCTAGGTTGATGAGGGTCTCACTACTTGCTGAGGCTGCCCTCGAACCTGCGATCCTCCTATCTCAGCCTCCCAACTACTGGGATCACAGGCATGTGCCACCACACCTGGCTCCCCTCTAGCTTTCTCCTGGTTTCTGCGTTCACTTTATCTGCAGTCCCTTTTCTTTCTTATTTTCTCTCTAGCTTCCATATATAAGAAAAAGCATGTGACCCTTGACTTTCTGAGACTAGCTGATCTCACGCAGCATAACGCGTGCCAAGCACATGCTCTACCACCCAGCTACACCCCCAGCCCTGTGAAGCAAATGGCAAGTGGGAAAGACTTGTTTTATTTTTATTGCCTCCTGCAATTCTCTCCCCACGATGTGGTCATACAGATATATTTAGACAAAAAATATGACTGTGCCATACTTCTGCTTAAAATCCTGCCCACTTGCAGTCCGGCCCACTTGTAATTTGCATGAAAGGACTGGGGGCATAGCTCAGTGTACAGCACATGCTTAGCATGCATGAGGCCTCGGATTTGATTCCCCGCATTGCAAAGAAAAGAAAGAGGAAGGAAGGAAGACCTAATGTTTTCAGAGCAGTTACCGCATGCCGGGCTCTGAGCCTCCCATTTGGATAATTTACCTAATTCTCCCAGTGATCTTGTGAACTGTTCCCATTGCTGGACTCATTTGATAGGCAAAAACACGGAGGCTCAGAGCATTCATTAATTTGATTGGTGTTGTGTTGGAAGTAAGATGTGGAGCTGAATCTCCATCTGGGACAGACACTCTGTTCTTACTGATTATCACTACATCATTATCTTTTACTTAAGGAAAAAAAAATAGGTGCAGATAGAGCTGTAAGGAAGTTTTTGCCTTTCAGGAGAGAGACAGATGCTTGGACTGGGGTGACAAGACTAGAGATGTGAATAAATACTCACATGCATTTGTGACCGGGAAACAGTTATGTTGGACCAAATACTGATGGGATTTCGGCTCCCAGAAATATCTTACTCGATTATTTTAGGCTAAACTTCTCACTGTAAAAAAAAAAAAAAAAAAAAAAAAAAAAAAAAAAAGCCCTAGAAAAAGATTACCAAAAATAAAAAATAAAGAACATCTGTTTGTGGGCCATGGAAAGCCTCCAAGGCAGAAATAATATAAGGATCAAGACAAGAAAGAGGAAGGAAGCCAGGAGGGGAAACTTGTCACTGGGGGAAGCTGTACATTGACAGTTTGCTGGTCCTGAAAGTTAAAGCTGGTGAGAGCCCAGGAAACTGAGCGGGAGCGGGAGCAGGAGCAAGGGTTTCAGTGAAGAGCTAAAAACAGACAAATACAAGCTCTAGGACTAAGAAATGGAGTTGCATCCATTAGGAAGCCACAAGGGAAGTTATCAGCAAATTAGACTCAAAAGCAGTAACTGGAGCAGAGGTGAGAAGACGCCACCCAGACCAGGGTGTGCAGCGGCCACAGAAGGGAATTCAGAGAGAGTGAGGCTTGCACAGACGTGGCGGGAAGGTGTGCCGAGGGGAGGTGTGACTCGGGCAGATGGAAGACATATGCAAAGGAAACAGCGAGGAAACTAGGCAGAAGCAATTATGTATGTGTGTGTGGGGGGGGGCGATGCTGGGAATTGAATCCAAGGGCATCTAAGTCTGAGCTGTCTCCTCCTCCTCCTCCTCCTCCTCCTCCTCCTCCTCCTCCTCCACCTTCGTGGTGGTACTACGGATGGAACCCAGGGGCATTCTATTTCGGAGCTATACCCTCAGCCCTATTTTTTTTCTTTATTTTGAAATAGGGTCTCACTGAGTTGCAAAGGGCCTCACTAAATAGCCGAGACTCTCTGTGAACCTTGATCCTCGTGTCTCAGCCTCCCAAATGCTGGGATTACAAGCATGCGCCACCATAACCTCGCTCCTATTTTTTTTTTCTTTTCTTTTTTGTGGTACTGGGGATGGAACCCCGGGAACTTCTACCTCTGGGCTACACTCCCAGACCTATTTTATATTTTATTTGGAAATAGAGTCTCATTAAGTTGCTGAGAGCCTCACTAAGTAGCTGAGGCTGGCTTCGAACTTACATGATCCTCCTGTTTCAGCCTCCCAAGTACTGGGGTTACAAGAATGGGCCACCACACTCATCCCCTAAGTAACTTTTGAAGAGTTGATAGCCAGCATATCTCTCCCTCTCTCTCTCTCTCTCTCTCTCTCTCTCTCTCTCTCTCTCTCTCTCTCGTACTGGGGATGGAACCCAGAGGTGTTCTACCTCCAAGCTACACCCCCAGCCCTCTTTTGATTTTTATTCTTTATTTTGAAACAGGGTCTCACTGAGTTGCAAAGGACCTCACTAAGTAGCTGAGGCTGGCCTCGAACCACGATCTTTCTGTCTCAGCCTCTCAAATGCTGGTATTACATCGTGTGCCACCACGCCTGGCAGCCAGCACCTCTTGAAACCAATGAAACATAAGGCCACAGATGGCACATACAATAGGCAGCTTAAGTCTAATTGTGTCTTCTGCAGTCTTCCCGCATTTTGGCTAGGAAAGAATTGCAATCTTCCAGACTTTCCAGGTATTCTTAGCATCTCTCTTTCCCTCATGCCTTAACAAGGGAATATATGGTTTTGCCAGCCTAGATGTCAGCAGATGTATTGATAAAGAAAATGTGCTGTACCCACACAGTGGAGTTTTGCTCAGCCATAAAGAGGAACAAAATAATGTCATTTGCAGGAAAATGAACTTAACTAGAGAATATTATGCAAAATGAGAGCAGCCAGTCTCGGAAAGTCAAGGCTCACATGTTTTCTCTCATATGTGGAAGCCAAAGAGAACCTAGGACACAAAAAGGGCTTTAAATAATTGGGGAGAGAGGCCAGTAGAATAGAGGAAGGCGACTGGGGCAGGGAGGCAGAAGGGGTAGTGGAGGCTTGAGAAAGGGCTCAGATTATGTTGTGCCCCTTATGAAGGTATCGCTACCAATCTTGCCAACAGGAACAAGTAGGAGGGCGAGGGGTAGGTTGCAGGGGAAACATCAATTGTTGTGAGCATTGTATCACTTTAAATCTCACAATGATGTGTAATTACAACGCAACAATAAGAGTACTTTTTAGGTATATAAATACTTTATTCACTGTTCAGGCATGGTGGCACACGCTTGTAACAATCCCAGCATTTGGGAAGCTGAGACAGGAGGATCGCTGTTTGAGGCCAGTCTCAGCTGCTACTTAGTGAGGTCCTTTGCAACTCAGTGAGACCCTGTTTCAAAATAAAGAATGAAAAATAGGACTGGGGTTGTAGCTTGGAGGAAGAATGCCCCTGGATCCCATTCTTGGTACTGCAAAAAAAGAAAAGAAAGAAAGAAAGAAAGAAAGAAAGAAAGAAAGAAAGAAAGAAAGAAAGAAAGAAAGAAAAAGAAACAACTTATTAACAGAAAAGGCTCTCAGACTCCTTTCTTTCTTTCTGGGCACACCCACGGTACGGTGGGCCAAGGTGGCCAGAGGTCTTGGCATGCTGGCCTTGGACACAAAGCCCCCTGTGAGCCCTGATCTTCTTCAGCTGCTCCAGATACTCATGGAGCTTGTTTTCCAGACCATTGGCCAGAACCTGGCTGTATTTCCCATCTTCATGTTCTCCATCTGTTCAAGAACCAGTCTGGAAGCCAGGCGTGGAGGCACATGCTTGTAATCCCAGCATCTGGGAGGCTGAGACAGGAGGATTACGTCAAGGACAGCTTCAGCTACTTAGTGAGGCCCTTTGCCACTCAGTGAGACTCTGTTGCAAAATAAAGAATAAAAAATAGGGCTGGGGTATATCTCAGAGATAGAATGCCCCTGGGTTCAATCCCCAGTACCACAAAATAAAATTTAAAAAAAGGACCAGTCAGGGATCTTGTACTGTCTCCGATTCTGCATAATGGCGATCATGGGTTCTACCTCGTCCTTAGTGAGTTCTCCAGCCCTCTAGGAGAGGTCATCTGCTTTCCTCAATGCCACCTGAGCCTACCTGAGCCCCACACCCCTGATGAGAGTGATGGCAAAGGTTATTTTCCGCTACCCATCGATGTAGGTCTTGAGTACTTGAAGAATGTGCTGGAACTTCTCAGGGTTTACTAGAGACTTGGTGGTGGCAACACTGGTGGCGTGTAGGCCTCCTGTGGAAGTTAAAAGGTTTTTGTGTGTGTGTGTGTGTGTGTGTGTGTGTGTGTGTGTGGTACTGGGGATGGAACCCAGGAGCATTCCACCTCTGAGCTACACCCCCAGCCCTATTCTTATTCTTTATTTTGAAACAGGGTCTCACTGAGTTGCAAAGGGCTCACTAAGTAGCTGAGGCTGGCTGCGAACCCAGATCCTTCTATCTCAGCCTCCCAAATGCTGGGATTACAAGTGTGCACCACCACGCCTGGCTTAAAGTATTTTTAAATTGCATGGTTTTGCCTTCAAAACTCTCCAGGGTCACATTGACTCTCAGGACCTCTACTGGCACTGACTGTCCTGCTCCGCACACATCAGCTTTAGTCTGGAATGCCTCCGCCTCTGCGTCAGCACTTCACCTCTCCTCCTTCAGTCTGTCCTCAGTGTACTAGCAGAGTCATCCTGTTAAAAATATCGAGATTCTTAGCTGGGCATGGTGGCACAGGCTTGTAATCCCAGTACTTGGAAAGCTGAGACAGAAGGATCGCAGTTCCCGGCCAGCCTCAGCTACTTAGTGAGGCCCTTTGTAACTCAGTGAGACCTTGTTTCAAAATAAAGAATAAAAAATACGGTTGGGAACAAAGCTCAGAAGTAGGAATAGCTCAGAAGTAGAATGCCCCTGAGTTCAATCCCCAGTACCAAAGAGAGAGAGAGAGAGAGAGAGAGAGAGAGAGAGAGAGAGAGAGATTCTCAAGAGAATCGGGGTCAGCCTGGTGGATGGGGTGAGGGCAGGTGCAAAATGTCCTTGAAATACTAGGGGAGCCTCCCACACTCTGTGCCAAGCTTGTTTCTTGAGTCTGAGCAGATCCCAACGAGAGATCTGGATTCACTTGCCAATTTTATGTCTGTCATTCTTGGAGATATTCCCTGGAGAGCAGGATTTTGTCAAACAATGACAAAGATCTACAAAAGATTATGTAGTAAATGACTAAAAAGATAATCTAGCCCAGAGCTGACTCTCTAGAATGTTTCATTATTGCCATGAAACTTTTGGATCAAGCCGGGCAGCGGCACATGACTGTAACCCCAGTACCTGGGAGGCTGAGAGAGAGGATCGCAGGTTCAGCAACTTGGCAAGCCCCTGTACCAAAATAAAAAATAAAAATGGCTAGAGGTGTAGCTTGGAGGTAGAATAACCCTGGGTTCAATCACCAGCATCAAAAAGAAAAAGAAAAAGATAGCATTTTGGTCACTTCCTTTCATTACTATTTCCCATGTTCTTAATCTATTGAGAGCGGACCTGTTCCTCTTTCAGATTTCTCATGCTAGCCTACTGACCTTGATGCTCAATATAAGAGAGAGGGAGAGAGGGAGAGAGAGGGAGAGGGGGAGAGAGAGAAAGAGAGAGAGAGAAGAGAGAGAAGAGAGAAGAGAGAAAAGAGAGAGAGTGTGTGTATTTTTTCAGTACTTGGGTTGGAACTCAGGGACATTCTACCTTTGAGTTACACTCCTGGCCCTATTTTTTATTATTTATTTTGAAATAGAGTTTCACTAAGTTGCAGAGGGACTCACTAAGTAGCTGAGGCTGGCTGAGAACCTGCGATCCTCCTCTCTCAGCCTCCCAAGTACTGGGATTACAAGCATGTGCCACCACACCGGCTGCTGCGCGCTCTCTCTCTCTCTCTCTCTCTCTCTCTCTCTCTCTCTCTCTCTCTCTCTCTCTCTCTCTCTCTCTCCCCCTCTCTCTATATATATGGTGGTGGTACTGGGGGTGGAGCCCTTCTACCTCTGGGCTACACTCCCAGACCTATTTTATATTTTATTTGGAAACAGGGTCTCTTAAGCCAGCGAGGCTGGCTTCAAACCTGCGTGATCCTCCTGTCTCCACCTCCCAAGCACGAGGATTACAAGCGTGCGCCACCACACCCGGCTATATTTTTAATTTTATTTGTTTTTAACAGCTTTCCTGAGATACAGTTGATGTGCCAAAAATTGCATATGTCTAATGTATACAGGTTGATGAATTTGGATAGATACAGTAATTGGGGAGAGAGGTACTGGGGGATTGAATTCAAAGGCATTCTACCTGTGAGCTGCATCCCCAGCCCTTTTTTATTTTTTATTTTGAAACAGGGTCTTGCTAAATTGCTGAGACTGGACTCCAACCTGCAATCCTCCTGTCTCAGCCTCTTAAGTATTAGGATAACAGGCATGCACCACCAGATGGGTCATTGCAAGCAACAAGGAGACATAGCATGTACCCACTTAGACATGGAATCTAAAAACAGAGGAAAACATAGCAACAGTGGAAATGTGGTAGCCAGGGGGTGAGGAGGGAGGAGATGGGGAGAAACTGGTTCATAGATACAAGTTAGCAGATATGTAGCAAACTGTTTGAACCCCACCACCACCCCGTGGCATACACCTGTATTTCAGGTGCTTGGTAGGCTGAGAGAGGATGATCGCAGGTTCAAAAACAGTTTCAAAAAACTGTTTCCAAATAAAATATAAAATATGTCTTGGAGTGTAGCCCGGAGGTAGAAGGTCCCTGGGTTCCATCCCCAGTACCATGAAAAAAAAAAAAGATGGTCAAGGTCACTATCAGGACCCTGACTCAGTACCCAGACCCCCCACCTTGAGGCCACGATGAGTTGGACATATATCTTGTCATATATCTTGTGCTCTCTCTTGTGGCCACAGTGGAGAACTTCCCTTCTAAATTTAATATTTTTTTTCACCTGACAAATTTCATATTTTCATTAAAAAAAAATCTGTTGATCTTCTACTGTGTGCCAAACATTTTCTGAGGCTCTTGAGATCTACCATTATACAACTTGGGTGAAAGTCCCTTCCCTGGAAAAGCTTGTACTCTTGCAGAACACAGTGTTGTGGTAGAATTATTATTGTTATTAGATCTAGTCCTAGTGTCAAAAGTAAATTTTTATGATATTGTAAAAAAAAAAAAAGGACACATATTTGAAATCAGTTTGGCAAGGCAATTTTACTTTTTGCAAAAAGGGATCCTGAAGCCAGGCATAGTGGTTCACGCTTGTAATCTCAGCATTTGAGAGGCGGAGACCGGAGGATCGTGGTTCACGGACAGCCTCAGCCATTTAGCGAGGCCCTTTGCAACTCAGTAAGACCCTGTTTCAAAAAAACAAAACAGACTAAAAAATAGGACTAGGGGTGTAGCTAGGATGTAGAATGCCCCTGGCACCAAAAAAGGGGTGAAGTCCTGCCACCTGTAAAGTCAGGTGTGTGTGCAAGAACAAGATAGAGGAAATTTTCTGGGCATTTTATTTTCAATGGAAACTTCTGTGCTGTGCTCCTATTGGTGGGTACATAGCCTCACAGTCTTTACGCCATTGCCTGAAGGGGGAGGGGTTGGCACTCACAATTTCCAGGAAATGCTATCTTTACAAAAATACGAGCACACATAAGGTTACACAACTGCAGTCTTACAAAATGGAATTCACGTCAAGCTATTCCTTTTACAGAAGTGATGATTATTTCTCACAAAATCAGATTATGGCCAAAAGGTGGTATAACTGATTACCGTGTTCAGCAAACTCTTTACCCATGGTTTTGCTTTCTGCAGTTGCAATTATCCACTATAAACCACAGAGAAATAAATAAATAAATAAAATGGCAAATTCCAGAAATAAATGAATCATAAATTTTAATCTTAGGCTTTTTTACATGGTGTTGTCATGGGAAAACACGATAATTCTATGGAGAGTCCTGGGGAGTTCCCAGGTTTGGGATGAGACGCTCACATCAGGACCGTTGTCACTGATACAGTCAAAGACGCCTCTGCGCAGCTTCCCCAGGGGCTACGTTCCAATGACCCTTCACTATCTTGGTTGCAGCTCATAAACTTCTCTCTCAGTCTACTTCACCAAGATGTCAATCGGAGCCTTTACCAAAAGGATTGTTTCGTTTGTGCGCACTAGGTCAATTTCCTATCACAGCAGTTATGTTTTCTGACATCTCAATCTCTTATAATGCTTGTACCCCCACCCCACAAATGTTAACCCAATACCTTCCCATTCACTCCATGGGATCCGCTGGATTACATCTCGAGCCGTGATCTCTAATTTCTCATGTTCCCTTAATTTTTGAATGAACTTCACCACTTTCCTTCCCAGCCTGCCAGGCACTCATTTTTTATGCTTGGATACCTTAAATACCTGTATTAATGCTGTAAAGTTGCGATGCAGAGAATGAGGCAAACAGGCCAAGTAAAAGCAAGTGCCACTTTATTCTGTGCTCCCAGACGAGGTTCACTGGTCCAAAGGTGGGGCCAGTGAAGTGCCCACCCAGGGTTGGCGGGTTGAAACTTTTTATGGGGCTGTTTTTGAGGGTGGGAGAGAGTGGAAAGCTGGGGACTTTGCACGGCGGTTAGGCCGTGATTGACTCTTGGGCAGTGTTTTGTGTCTGGATCCTGGAACAGGCTGAGTTCCGGGAGCTGGGTGGGTGATCCGTGTGTCAGCGGTTGCATGTATCAGCCGGAAACTTTCAGGGTTGGAGGAGCTGCCAACGTCCCTGTTTCAACCTACCAAATGCCTCTATCAAGGACCTCTACATTCTCATCACAATCTCCCCCCAGCTCACTCTGTAGAACTTCCCAGAATCCTCAATCACATCTAATCCCAACTCCTGATTAAAAAAAAAAAAAAAGAGCAGCTTTTCTACCCATATTAATGGTAATCAGTTTGGCCACCTTCCTTACAACTTAGGCCTATCAGGAGGTGCTCTAGGACATGGCCTAGCCTTAGCTAAACAGTTGGAACAATTGAGCAAGGAGGTAGCCAAATCTACTGAGAAATCTACTGAAGCTATTCGTATTCTCCAAGCCCAAACTTCCTCACTTGCTGAGGTTGCCCTACAAAATAGAAGGGCCCTGGATCTCTTTATGGCTGTAAAAGGTGATACTTGGCTCTTTTTAAGGGAGCAATGGTGCTCTTATGTTAATCGATCAGGCAAAATAGAGCAAAACTTACAGGCCCTTCAAGATCTGGCCTCTAAAATTTGGCAAAAGGGTTTTGGGTCCAGCCAACATCTCCTGTCTTCCTCCCAATGGAATCCTATACTCACTCATCTGAGTTCTCCTGCTTCTAGGCTGCTTTACTGACATACTTACCCTTGTCTTTCTAGTACCATGCCTTTCCAGATGTCTCCAAGAGGATGTTCTAGAGAAGGCAAAAACTTTTACCAACTAAAAGGCGATCAGAAAAGGTTAGGAAGCCGGGCATGATGGTGCACGCTTGTAATCCTAGTATTTTGGGAGGCTGACACAGGAGCACGGTGTGCGGATAACCTCAGCTACTTAGTGAGGCCCTTTGCAATTCAGTGAGACCCTGTTTCAAAATAAAGAATAAAAAATAGGGCTGGTTGTGTAACTTGGAGGTAGAATGCCTCTAGGTTCCATCCTCAGTAAACCCCCGCCCCCAAAAAAGAAAATGTTAGGAGAATATCACCGCTTCTGCAAGGACTCTCCAATATAACCAATGGCCCCCTACAAGACCCAGACAGGGGAATGTGAGATCACTATGCCCCTTACCAGCAGGAAGCAGCTATAAGAATGACCTTCGCCCTTACTCCCACCCCAATGGGCCAATTATTAAACAAAAAAGGGGGAAATATTTGCATAAGTGCAGCCATTTTGAGACTCTTCCGCCACCATGTCAGCTTCTCAGAAACAGGGTGACCATAACTATGGGGAAAATAGCTCTGTAAATGTCAACCCCACCCCTAACATTTTTCCGTCTTTGTTTCCAGCCCTGGGGCCTTATAGGATCTATATTACCAAAGGACTGGGCAGCTGCTTTCTCTCTTCTTGCTAGAGGCAGCCTGTCAGGTCTGCCTGACTTTGAACTCTTCCTTTCCAGTCTTGGTGTTTGTGTGATATGTCCTGAGCACTCATCCTTTCAAGGACCTCAGCATCCTTTGCTTCCATGGTGAAAAGAATTTCAGCACACACCAGTAAGAGATAAAGATAGAGGTTTTATTTAGGAAAAGTGTGGATACATGCTCAAGGGAGAATGTGGGCCACCTTGAGAATACGAGAGGCCCTTGGGGGGTCTTTGTAATCTAATTCTTTTATAGGGGACTCTGAGAGGAGTGGTTAGGAGCACATGGTGGGGATAGGGTAACATGGGATGGCCAGTCTCCTTTCCTTGAATCATTAGGTTCTCACCATTTCATTGGTGGGTGCTAGGTGATGCCTGGGTTGGACAAAAGGTGAAACTTGCTTTGAGATTTTTCTGATAACCAAGAATCCTAGGAAGTTGAGATGTGAAGATAGGGTGCTGGGCTGGACAAACGAGAGCCATGTGTGGTGGTGCATGCTTGTAATCCCAGCATTTGGGAGACTGAGACAGGAGGATGACAGTTTACAGACAGCCTCAGCTCCTTAGTGAGGCCTTTTGCAACTCAGTGAGGCCCTGTTTCAAAATTAAAAAAAAAAATAGTGTTGGGTGTACCAGTATTAAAAAATGGCCTAAAAAGATTTGAAAAAGAAGTTTTGATATTAATATAATAATATAATAATATATATTATATATATATTGTATATCTAATCGGTTTATAGAAAGGAGAGCTTAGATCTGTAAAAGGAAAAGCAGCTATGGCCTTGTTACTACCAGGCATTCAGGTAGCTGTTATAGTACAGAGTACCCTCAATAAAAGTAATTAGCAAGTGGATAGAGGAGTTGGGACCTAGGACTTTCACATTCTAAAAACAGGTTTCCATAATAAATGATACATAGCAAGAAGCTAAAAATTCCCCAAGAGTATGGGAGGAGGGTACTGACCTTTGTGAAAGGGGAGCAGATACCATGTGGCCCCTGACCTTGTGAGTCATTCTGGTCTTAACAAAGCAACCTAGGCTTATACCTGCAGTTAGGTGGAAAGGGTTTTTGCCAGGCCAGAAATCCCCATAAGTATAACAAAAGAGGCCTGCATGGAATTAAGGGGTGGACTTACACCTAGGTCAGGGGATTACGTGGTAGAGCAAGATGGGGGACTATGTATCTATAAAAACTGTTTTGTATTTTAAACTCTGGTGACTTCATTTCAGGCCACCCCCCTATACTATCCCGGGATAGTACAGGGCTGTAAACTATCTCCTATATTTCTATCTTTGTAACAATAAACTTATTTAAGTTTTCAACAAGAGTTCCAACTAGTGTTATATCTATCCTAGTTCTGAACAAGAACCCACATCTATGGAGAGCAGTTTCCGGGAACCTAAAAGAGTTCCTGGGAACAGTTCATCAAACCATAACACTGGGGATGTAGCTTGGAGGAAGAATGCCCTTGGGTTCCATAAAAAAAAAAAGTGTAGGCATAACCTCTTGAGGACCTAAGAAAAGCACAGGTCACTTGGGCTATTATAATGAAAAGAGTGTAGGTCAGGCCTAAGGAAGACATTTGCCTGAGAAAAGAAGAGGTTAAATAAGATATTATAATTAAAAGTGTGGCCCATTAAGGGCTTTTGTCTAAGAAAGAGCAGACCCTGTATGGTGAAGTTAAGGATTATGAAGTTTTCATGTTTAAATAAAACATTTATTTATTTATTTATTTATTTATTTGTTTGTTTGTTTGTTTGTTTGTTTGTGATCCTGGGGATGGAACCCAGGGGCATTCAACCTCTGAGCTACACCCCCAGCTCTATTTTTATTCTTTATTTTGAAACAGGGTCTCACTAAGTTGCAAAGGGCCTCACTAAGTAGCTGAGGCTCTCCGCGAACCCCGGGTCTTCCTGTCTCAGCCTCCCAAATGCTGGGATTACAAGTGTGCGCCACCACACCTGACCAAAGCTTTTATGTTTTGAAACTATATTTTCCCTTTCCCTCCCAATTTGTTTCCTTTCCACCTGATATTTTATTTCTCCTATCCTACTCAGTGTGATGAAATCTCACATTGACCTGCTCTGCCGAATATAGTACAATAAGATATTTTGAGACACAACAGTCATCCAACCTTTTTTTTTTGTACTGAGGAACTGAGGATTGAACCCAGGAGTATTCTACCTCTGAGATACACCCCAGCTCCTATTTATTTATTTATTTATTTATTTATTTATTTATTTAAAGTACTGGGGATGGAACCCAGGGGCATTCTACCTCTGAGCTACACCCCCAGCCCCATTTATTTTTATTCTTTATTTTAAACAGGATCTCACTGAGTTGCAAAGGGCCTCACTAAGTAGCTGAGGCTGTCCACCAACCATGATCCTCCTGTCTCAGCCTCCCATGCTGGGATTACAAGTGTGTGCCACCATGACTGGCTTGTTTTATTTGTCTTATTTGTGGTGCTGGGATTGACCCTAGGGACATTCTGTGTCTGACTTAACACACCCTATTTTATTTTTATTTTGAAACAGAATATCACTAGGTTGATGAGAATCTCACTACTTGCTGAGGCTATCTTCTTTTCTCAGCCTCCCAAGCGCTGACATTACAGTCGTCTACTACCACACCCAACTCTATTTTATTTTATGAAACGGGGTCTTGCTAAATTGCCGAGGGTCTCACTAAATTGCTGAAGCTGGCTTTAAACCTAAGACCCTTCTATGTCAGCCTCCCAAGTACCAGAATGACAGGTATGGATCACAAGTTATCCAGCTTGAACAGTTGTTTTGAAAGTTTGGATCATGGAGCCGCACTCCTGGGCAACCTAGAGGTACAGGGTTCTACAGGAAATCAGTGTACCTGGTACAGAGCAGAACCAGAATAGAGATACAGGACTCAGAAAAGGCCCGGGGACCCCAGATCATGTTGGTAGGTCAGGTCCCTTCCCCTCCCCTCACGGGACAGGAGGCTGAACCCCGGAAGCCAGAAGCAGAGATGTCATCATGGGGCAGACTCCAAATGCCCTGAGACTCCAGATGTCACAAGAGGGCCGGCATTCCCATGCCACTAGCCCCACCCCAAGACCCAGGCTACATAAATACCCTCACTTCCTCTCTGCAGCGTGACTCTGCTGACCTGTCATCAGTCCCTTCCCCCATGGTTGGCAGGCCTCACCCAAAGGTGGCAATTAAAGAGGCCTAGTCTCACACAATAACTTGGCTGGTTTTTTAACTTCTTTGTGACCCCCGACTCAATTTCAAAGTTACACATATGGCCCTGCAAGGATGCTTCGAGTATGCTGAGTGGGATGGAGAGTACTAGCAATGGCCACAAATGGGTGCCCCTTCAGTGATTGTTTCCTGGACCTCCTTTAGAGAGCTAAGCTGCATCACACAGCAGATGTATCATCTCATTAGCCTTCAAACATCCTCAGCAGTCGCCCTCCCCTTCTTTCTGGAGGCAGGATTCCTCCCTCCTGCTCCGAAAGGCCCCTGGATTTCTGACCTGCAGCGCACACACTCAGCTTCAGCTATGGTAACCCCAGAGTTATGCAGTGTACAGTCCAGACAACTGTACTTGGGGCCCTGATGCCCTTGCTCTGTGATCCTGCTGAGTTCTGTGAGGATCGCTTTATGGGTGATACAATGTCTCATTTCTTTCCTCCCATTATCTTTTAAATTCTTCAAGGATAAAATGAAAACAGAGTTCTACCTATGTCCCCCACCCCCTCACTCCCATACCCCGGAGAGGGGAAGAAACTTGGAGGCTCTGACAGCACTCCATTTAATAAATAAAACAAATTGCCTGGCTTATTATGACTGGGCTTCTATACAAGGCTGGATCATTATGCAGAGCTTGAGGAATCAGCCTATAATTATGCAGAATCCCTGGAACCAGCCAAGGAATTTCACGCAGCTGGCTAATGTGCCAGAGCTCTTAGAATCAGCAGGGTAATTATAGTGGAGTCCCTGGGACTCACTGGGTAATTACCATGTATCATGAAATCAGCAGTGATAACAGAAGGGTCCTGAACACAGGTGTCAGGCAGTGCCTGAAGACCATGGGGACTGTCAAACTCAGAGGAGAGGGATGTTCCTAGCACCACAAGGGGTCTCCAAGGCAGGGGACATCCCTACCACAAAGAATCACCGTGTCCAAGTATCAATAGTACTGAATTCATGAAGTTCTTTAAAAAAATTTTTTTTTCTGGTACTGGGGATTGAACCAGGGGCATTCTACCTCCGAGCTACACCCCCCACCAGCCCTATTATTTATTCTTTATTTTGAAACAGGGTCTCATTGAGTTGTGAAGGGCCTCACAAAGTAGCTGAGGCTGTCTGCAAACTGCAATCCTCCTGCCTTAGCCTCCGAAATGCTGAAATTCTGTGTGTGTGTGTGTGTGTGTGTGTGTGTGTGTGTGTGTGTGTGTGTGTGAATGAGGATGGAACACAGGGACATTCTACCTCTGAGCTATACCCCCAGCCCTATTTTTTATTCTTTGTTTTTTGTTGTTGTTGTTGTTTTGTGTTTTTGTTTGTTTGTTTGTTTTTGCAGGGATAGGTATAGAACCCAGGAAAATTTGACCTCCGAGCTACACCCCCTACCCTATTTTTTTCTTGAAACAGGGTCTCACTAAGTTACGGAGGGCTTCACTAAGTAGCTGAGGCTGTCCACAAACTGTCATCCTCCTGTCTCAGTCTCTCGAATGCTGGGATTACAAGCGTGCACCACCACGCCCGGCTTTATTCTTTATTTTGAAACAGAGTCTAACTGAATTGCAAAGGGCCTCACTAAGTAGCCAAGGTTGTCCACAAATCGCGATCCTCCTGTCTCAGCCTCCCAAATGCTGGGATTACAAGTGTGTGGTGGCACACCCTGCTAAATTCTTTAATAGTTTTTTTTATGGTGGTACTGGGAATTAAACCCAGGGGCATTCTACATCTGAGCTATACCTCCAGCCCTATTGTTTATTCTTATTTTATTTTATTTTGTGTGTGTGTGTGTGTGTGTGTGTGTGTGTGTGTGTGTGTGTTGCTGGGGATTGAACCCAGAGGCATTCTACCTTTGAAATACACCCCCAGCCTGAATTTTTTTTAATTTTTAATTTTGAAACAGGCTCTCACTAAGTTACAGAGTGCCTCACTAAGTAGCTAAAGTTGGCTGCGAACCACGATCCTCCTGTCTCAGCCTCCCGAATGCTGGGATTGCAAGCATGTGCCACCACACTCGGCAATTGTCTAGATTTTAAAACTGTAGTTTCCTTTTCCTTCCCAGATTTCCTTCTTTCTACCTATTAATTTTATTTCTCCTATCCTACCTTAGAGATGTCTCCTGTGGGCCCCATGATGAGGGAGCCCAGAACCTGTGCCCCCTGCCTAAGAGAGCAGGGACCGCCCGAGCTGGGCTTCCATACAAGGAGGCAAAGCTGAGCTCCTGCCTGGCAGAAGGAAACTTCTTTCCAAATAGGAACAGGGCTCACGCGCACAAAGCCGAAAATGGCAAACATGCCGCGCCCCATGCCAGTGAGGTGATTCCTTAAATAAAATCTCCTTCCCACTAGCTCTTTGCCAGGTGCCCAAATGATTCTTTTTTTTTCCCCCCCTTTCTTTCTTTTATTAACTAAAAGAGACTGACAAACCCGTGGGTGAGAAGGTTGTTACAGGCTGAACATTTCTCCAATGTTTCATTATGCAAATTTTCAATCATAATGAGGAATAGAAAGAATCTTACAGGGCTATTCACAATAGTAATAATCTAGGTGCCCATTCAGAGGTGGCTAAGTGGATAAGCAAAACAGAGTCCAGCCACACAACTGAATATTATTTAACCTTAAAGATTTGGGGGGGGGTCGGTCATGCTTGTTATCTCAGCATTTGGGAGGCTGAGACAGGAGGATCGCAGGTTCATGGCCAGTCTCAGCTACTCAGTGAGGTCCTTTGCAACTTAGTGAAACCCTGTTTCAAAATAAAGAATAAAAAATAGGGCTGGGGGTATAGCTCAGGGGTAGAATATCCCTGGGTTTAACCCCCAGAAGCCCCCCCCAAAAAGAGGAGAGGGTACCAGGTGTAGTGGCAGCCGGGTATAGTGGCGCACGCTTGTAATGCCAGTACTTGGGAGGCTAATACAGGAGGATGGCGGGTTTGCAGCCAGCCTCAACTACTTAGTGAGGCACTCTGCAATTTAGTAAGACCATGTTTCAAATTAAAAAATGAAAAATAGGACTGGGAGTATAGCTTGGAGGTAGAATGCCCCTGGGTTCAATCCCCAGTATGCAAAAAAAAAAAAAAAAAAAAAAAAAAGATCTGGGGATGTAGCTCAGAGGTAGAATGCCAAGGGCTCAATTGCTAGTACTACAATACATACATACATACATACATACATACATAGCCAGGCGTGGTGGCGCACATTTGTAATCCCAGTACTTGGGAGGCTGAGACAGAAGGATCGCAGGTTCTCAGCCAGCCTCAGCCTCAGCTACTTAGTGAGGCCTTTTGCAACTTAGTGAGACCATGTTTCAAAGTAAAAAATGAAAAATAGGACAGGGGGTGTAGCTCAGAGGTAGAATGCCCCTGGGTTCAATTCCTACTTAAACACATACACACACAAATCAACAACTTAGTGAAACCCTGTTTCCAAATAAAATATAAAACAGGTCTGGGACTGCAGTCCAGAGGTAGAAGGCCCCTGGGTTCCATCCCCAGTACCACAAAATAAATAAATAAATAAATACATAAATAAAATGAATGGTTAATTTTGTACTATAGGAATTTTCCCTCAATACAAATAAAATAAAGTCAGGCATGGTGGTGCATGCTTGTAATCCCAGCATTTGGGAGGCTGAGACAGGAAGATCCAGGTTCACAGCCAGCTTCAGCTACTTAGTGAGGCCCTTTGCAACTCAGTGATACCCTGTTTCAAAATAAAGAATTAAAAAAATAGGCTGGAGGTGTAGCTCAGAGGTAGAATGCCCCTGGGCTCCATCCCCAGTACCACAAAAATAAATAAATACATATATACATAAATATAAAAATAAAATAATTGGGTAAAGGCTAATTGGGTGATGTGTGCATGTATGTCTCCACCATCTTTTATCCCATCAAGATGTATGACTACAGTGCACCAATAAAAATTTTAAAATAAAAATAAAATAGTAGCTGGGTGTGATGGCACACATGTATATTCCCATATTCCCAGTACTTGGGAGGTTGAGATAGGAGGATCACAGGTTCAAAGCCAGCCTCAGCAACTTAGACTCTCAGAATTCTAATTTTTTTTTTTTTTTTTTTTTTTTTTTTTTTTGGTGGTAGTGGGGTTCCTGGAAGCCCTTCTACCTCCGGTCTATACTCCCAGAACTATTCTTTATTTTTATTTGGAAACAGGGTCTCTTAAGTCAGTGCGGCTGGCTTCGAACCTGCGCGATCCTCCTGTCTCTGCCTCCCAAGTGTGGGGATTACAAGGGTGCACCACCACGCAGGGCTGCAATCTTTTTTTTTTTTTTTTTTTTTTTTTTTTTTTGGTGATACTGGAGTTCCTGGAAGCCCTTCTACCTCCAGGCTACACTCACAGACCTATTTTTTTTTTATATTTTTATTGGGAAACAGGTCTCTTAAACCAGTGTGGCTGGCTTCGAACCTGTGCGAGCCTCCTGTCTCTGCCTCCCAAGTGCAGGGATTACAAGTGTGCGCCACCACGCCCGGCATAATTTTTTTTTTTAAAAAGGGCTATGGGTGTAGTTAGGAAGTAGAATGCTCCTGGGTTCAATTCCCAGTACCACAAAATAGATAAATAAATAATAATGAAATAGTAATATTAGCCAGGCATGGTAGCACAGGCCTGTAATCCCAGTACTTGAGAGAGGCTGAGACAGGAGGATTACAGATTTCGATGACAGCCTCAGCAAGTAGTGAGAATCTCATCAACCTAATGAGACATTATTTCAAAATAAAGATAAAAAATAAGCCGGACGTGGTGGCGCACGCTTGTAATCCCAGCATTCGGGAGGCTGAGACAGGAGGATTGCGGTTCACGGCCAGCCTCAGCTACTTAGTGAGGCCCTCCGTAACTTAGTGAGACCCTGTTTCAAAATAAAGAATAAAATATAGGGCAGGGGGTATCATTTGGAGGTTGAATGCCCCTGAGTTTGATCCCCAGGCCCACAAAGAAAGAAAGAAAGAAAGAAAGAAAGAAAGAAAGAAAGAAAGAAAGAAAGAAAATAGGGCTGGGAGTGTAGCTCAAAGGTACAATGGCTCTGATTTTATATATACTTTATATAAGTGATATATAATAAATGATATATTATATATAAAGTATATATATATATATATAATAAAATTTTAAAAAGAGCTGGAGGCATAGCTCAGAGGTAGAATATCCCTGGGTTTCATTTCCAGTAGTGGGCGTGGTGGTGCACACTTGTAATCCCCATGCTTGGGAGGCGGAGACAGGAGGATCGCGCTGGTTCGGAGCCAGCTACGCTGGCTTAAGATACCCTGTTTCCACATTAAAAAAAAAAAAAAGTAAAAAAAAAATAGGTCGGGAGTGTAGCCCGTGGGAGTGTATCCCGGAGGTGGAAGGGCTTCCAGGAGCCCCAGTACCACCAAAAAAAAAAAAAAAAGGTATAATGATATTATCATTATAGCTGTGATTTTTGTGTGTGTGTGTGTGTAACTAGGAATTGAACCCAGGTGCCTTCTACCACTGAGCTACACCCCCGGCCCTATTTTTCATTTGTTACTTTGAAACATGATCTCACTAAGTTGCAGAAGGCCTCACTAAGTAGCTGAGGCTGGCTGAGAACCTGCGATCCTCCTGTCTCAGCCTCCCAAGTGCTGGGATCACAAGCCTGCGCCACATGCATGGGTAGTTGCGATTTACTGAGCATTTTCTATGTGCCATGGTGAAACAGGGATGTCTCCTCTCATTAGGGTTCTTGTCCAGTGGTTCTTGATGAACGAAGCCTAACGACTAGCAAAGGATATGAAATGTGAAAGTTTATTTTATTTATTTATTTATTTTTTCGAGTCTGGGGATGGAACCCAGGGGCATTCGATCTCCCAGCTACAGCCCCTGCCCTATATATTTTTTATTCTTTATTTTGAAACAGGGTGTCACTAAGTCATGGAGGGCCTCACTAAGTAGCTGAGGCTGTCCGCGAACCGCGATCCTCCTGTCTCAGCCTCTCGAATGCTGGGATTACAAGTGTGCGCCACCACGCCCGGCTTTGAAAGTTTATTTTAAATTAGGGAAAGATAGAGGACAAAACAGCTTCCCTGCCAAAGAGCCCCCCACAAAGAGAATGACCTTGGCCCTTGGGGAGTGGGCTTTTATCCTTTCCTGAGGTTTTCTATCTGTTCTTTTTATGACTGGTCAAAATTGGGTTTTGGAGACCAATGACTTTTTCACAGTTTCGATCCTTAATTTGCTTTTTTTTATTTTTAGGCGGGGGGGTTGTTGTTTGCAGTACTGGAGATTGAGCCTAGAGGCATTCTACCTCTAAGTTATACCCCCAGTCCCATTTTATTTCTTATTTGGAAACAGCGTCTTGGTAAGTTACTGAGGTTGGCTTCAAACCTGTGGTCTTCCTGTCTCAGCCTCCCAAGTACTGGGATTACAAGCACGCATCCCCAGGCTTGGCTCTTGACCCTTAATTTGAATGATCATCTGTGCACTGGGCGGGGCCCTGATTCCCAGGTGCCCATCAGTTTCTCAACCTTCCTGCTTACTTCCCCCAATCTCACAGAAAGGGGGTTCAGATGACTGCTTTAATTCTTTCTGTCCCCAGGTCCTCTGCCCTGCCTTAACTGCCCATAGAACAGGCATTAATTTACTAGTTCTTGGCCCCTTAGCAGGTGGGGATAGTTACAGTGTTTGCAGCAGCAGGTATTCCAAACTGAGGCAAAATCCAGCATCTGAACCCAGGCTGTCTCTCAAGGCACTGGGTCTCTCCTTGCAAAAATCATCCTGCTGAGGTAGGAGAGAAGAAATAAAATATTAGGTAGAAAGGAGAAAACTTAGGAAGGAAAGGGAAAAATGGTTTTAAAATCTGGAAAATTCATAATATCCACCCTACAAAATGTGTTCTGTTTTAGGCAGAAGCCTCAATGAGCCCAGGCCCTGAATCACAACTGACCCTCTCCCCCACCTGAGATTCCTGAGATGCTTAGTAAAAAAAGGGGTCCAAGAGGAACAAGGCCAGACACCACCCAGCCATGCCCAAAAAACACACTCACTCCCTCTCTCTCCCTCCCTCCCTCCCTCCCTCCCTCCCTCCCTCCCTCCCTCTCTCTCTCTCTCTCTCTCTCTCTCTCTCTCTCTCTCAAATTTGTTCTCTCTCTCTTTAGATTGCCTGCAAACATTTATCCCCACTTTTTCTAATAAAAACCTCTGTCTTAGCCAGGCGTGGTGGCGCACACTTGTAATCCCAGTACTTGGGAGGCTGAGACCAGAGGATCTCGGGTTTGTGACCAGCCTCAGCTACTTAGTGAGGCCCTTCGCAACTCAGCGAGAGACCCTGTTTCAGAAATAAAAAGACAGCCGGGCGTGGTGGCGCACGCTTGTAATCCTCGCGCTTGGGAGGCGGAGACAGGAGGATCGCGCAGGTTCGAAGCCAGCCGCGCTGGTGTCAGAGACCCTGTTTCAAAAATATAAAATAGGTCTGGGAGTGTAGCCCGGAGGTAGAAGGGCTTCCAAGAACCCCAGTACCACCAAAAAAAAATTAAAATTAAAATTAAAAATAAATAAATAAATAAATAAATAAAAATAAAAAGACAGCCGGGTGTGTTTGGTGCACATTTGTAATCCCTGTGCTTGGGAGGCAGAGACAGGAGGATTGTGCAGGTTCGAAGCCAGCTTTGCTGGCTTAAGAGACCCTGTTTCCAAATAAAAATATAAAAAATAGGTTTCTGGGAGTGTAGCCCAGAGTTAGAAGGGTTTCCAGGAACCCCAGTACCACCAAAAAATAAAAAAATAAAAATAAAAAAACTAAAAAATTAGGACTGGGGATGTAGCTCGGAGGTACAATGCCCCTGGGTTCAATCCCCAGTACCTCAAAAAAAATAAATAAAGTTAAAAATAGGAATAGGGGTGTAGCTTGGAGGTAGAATATCCCTGGGTTCAATCCCTGGTACTGCAGCCGGGCATGGTGGCGCACGCTTGTAATTCCCAGGTTTGGGAGGCTGAAACAGGAGGATCGCACAGGTTCAAAGCCAGCCTCAGCTACTTAGTGAGGCTCTCAGCACCTTAGTGAGACCCTGTTTCCAAATAAAGTATAAAATAGGTCTGGGAGTGTAGCCCAAAAGTAGAAAGCCTCTGGGTTCCTGCAAAACAATCCAACAACAACTAAAAAAATCCCTCTATCTTTGTCTCAGTCTGGCGTGTGCTAAATTTTTTTTCTGCTATGTAAGCCAAGAACCCCACGGAATTATCATGTTTTCCCAGGACACTGCCAAGGGGAGCAGAAGGATCATGGTGGTGGGGCACAGAAGACCCCACCCCTTCTGTTAGAGCCTGGAACAAAAGTGACTCCATCTTGATCAGAATTCCCAAGCCTTGCTCAACGCTCCCTCCCCTGCTTCTACAAATGTTCCCCTAAGACTTGCCTGTAAGCCCCTTGCTTATCAGACCCTTCTGCTTACCAGAAAGCCTCACTGTCTTGCTTAACCCTGATTAATCAAAGCCCCCTCCCGCAGTTAGCCATCACTTTCCGATCTGTAGGATCTCCCCTTGGCCTCCCCCCTTGCACATAGCTAACTACCATCCTCCTCCCTGTAGAATTTCTCCCTAAACATAACCTATATAAACTTCTAATCTGTAAGGAGACATGGGTTCCGTGTTTTCTGCAGCCTCCCCATCCCCCCATGAGTTTTATCCCCAAAAAACTTGTTCTGCCAATGGGCCCCAGCCCTGTCTCCTTCCTCCTGAGCCTTTCACCTCCCCGTGAGCTGTTGCTGCTCCTATGCTCTGTCTAGGTTTCCTATAATTTATGGATTTCGTTGCACTTTTCAGCAAGTATGAAAATGAGAGGCAGGAAAAGCATGGAGAGGGAAGGCAGACCAAAATACATTTTTTTTCCAAAATACATTTTAAAATCCCTGAATGCTTTTTTTTTTTGTGTGTGTGTGTGTGTGTGTGTGGTACTGGGGGTGGAACCCAGAGGCTTTCTACCTTCGGTCTATACTCCCAGACCCATTTTTATATTTTATTTGGAAACAGGGTCTCACTAAGTTGCCGAGAGCCTCACTAAGTAGCTGAGGCTGGTTTTGATCCTCCTGTCTCAGCCTCCCAAGCGCGGGGATTACAAGCGTGCGCCACCACGCCGGCTCCCTGAATGCTTCTTTTCCTGTCAGCCCAGGTGAGGCATACCTGTCTGGGATGTCTCCTGCCCCCTGCCCCCAGTATTGAGGATTGAATCCAGGGACATTCTAGCTCTGAACTACACCCCAACCCTATTTTATTGATTTTTTTTTTTTTTTGAAATAGGGTCTCACTAAGTTGCATAGAGCCTCACTAAGTAGCTGAGGCTGGCCACATACCTGCCATCCTCTTGTCTCAGCCTCCCAAGGACTGGGATTACAAGTGTGCACATCACCAGCCCAGGCCTGAGAGTCTTTTTTTTTTTTTTTTTTTTTTTGATACTGTGACTTGAACCTAGGGGTATTCTACCTCAAAACTACACCCCCTGAGCCGGGTGTGGTGGCGCACGCTTGTAATCCCCACGCTTGGGAGGAGGAGACAGGAGGATCGCGCAGGTTTGAAGCCAACCCCTCTGGCTTAAGAGACCCTGTTTCCAAATAAAAAGTATAAAATAGGTCTGGGAGTGTAGCACTGAGGTAGAAGGGTTTCCAGGAATCCCAATACCACCAAAACAACAACAACAACAACAACAACAACAACAACAACAACAGCAACAACAAACAAAAACCAAAAAACAAAAACAAAAACAAAAAACTATACCCCTAGCCCTTTTTAATTATTTATTTATTTATTTATTATTATTTTTTGTGGTGCTGGGGATTGAACCCAGGGGCATTCTATCTCCAAGCTACACTCCCAGCCCTAATTTTTATTCTGTGTGTGTGTGTGTGTGTGTGTGTGTGTGTGTGTGTGTGTGTGTTTCAGGGGATGGAACCCAGAGGCCTTCTACCTCTGGACTATACTCCCAGACATATTTTATATTTTTATTTGGAAACAGGGTCTCACTACGATGCTAAGAGCCTCACTAAGTAGCTAAGGCTGGCTTCGAACCTGTGCGATCCTCCTGTCTCAGCCTCCCACACGCTGGGATTACAAGTGTGTACCACCACACCCAGCCTTGTTCTTTATTTTTTTATTTTTTTATTTTTTTTTCTTGTTCTTTATTTTGAAACAGGGTCTAAGTTGCTAAGAGAGTCATGAAGTAGCTGAGGCTGGCTTTGAACTTGTACGACCCTCCTGTTTTAGCTTCCCAAGCATGGGGATTATAGCCTGTGCCACCACGCCCAGCTTTACTACTTATTTATTTATTTATTTATTTATTTATTTATTTATTTATGGGGTTTTTTTCTTTTGCAATACCGGGGATGAAACCCAGGGGCATTCAACATCTGCGCTACACCCCCAGCCCTATTTTTTTATTCTTTATTTTGAAATAGGGTCTCACTGAGTCGCAAAGGGCCTCACTAAGTATTAGCTGAGGCTGTCCGTGAACCACGATCCTCCTCATTCAGCCTCCCAACCGCTGGGATTACAGGTGTGTGCCACCATGCTCGGTTTTACTTTTTATTTTGATACAGAATCTCCCTAAGTTGCTGAGGGTCTCACTAAGTTGCGGAGGCTGGCTTGGAACCTACGATCCTCCTGTCTCAGCCTCCCGAATATACTGGGATGACAGACGCTGGATGCCTTACAGAGGGAATCTGAGGTCCTGTGAGGCGAGGCTGCCTTTTTCTTGGCCAGGAGCACATCACTACATGCCTGTCGTGCTATTAATAAAACAGTTTGATTTTCGTCTCACCTGCTGAAGCTCAGTGCATCTGCAGCAGCGGGGCCCACACATATTTCCTGCCAAGCTCCATTCACAGCCTCGTTCCTAGAATCGCTTAAAACTTCTCAAGAGCTTCTATTGCTTGAAAATAAACTCCAAACTTCTCTCCTGTGCTTCTAGATCCTGCAGAGGTGCGCCGCTTCCCCACCTCCCCAGCCTCCTCCTTCAGTGTGGGGCATCCCTGTTCCCTGCAGCACATACAGCACCACAGGCCGAACGCCTCTAGGTTCCTTCAGCGCTAGGCTTGTCCCTACCCCGGGATCTTTGCATATGCTGAAACAGCTGGTGCTATCTGGCCTCAGCTTTTCCTCAGGCTTTAGGGACCATCTTCCATCACTTTCTCAAAAACATCTTTCCTAGCCATCCCAAATAAAATAGGTCCCTCATTCTTCTCCAGAGCTCCTGGCTCACCCATCGTAGCCCCTCCCACACTGTGTAATCATATGAGTGGTTCTGTGTGTCCTCCACGTGACTAGCACAAGAGTGTAAAAAGGCCTCCAAGAGCCAGGTGTGGTGGCGCACGCTTGTAATCCCAGCATTTGGGAGGCTGAGACAGGAGGGTCGTGGTTCATGAACAGCCTCAACTACTTAATGAGGCCCTTTGCGCCTCAGTGAGACCCTGTTTCAAAATAAAGAATAAAAAATAGGGCAGGGGGGTTAGCTTGGAATGCCCCTGGTTTCCATCCCCAGTACTGCCAAAAAAAAAAAAAAAAAAAAGCCTCCAAAGAAGGACAGGCAGAGCCATGGGAAGGCAGATTCCCCTCTCTGCCTCTCTGGTCCTCTTCCCCCGTATCACAGTCTCAGTCAAATCATGAGAGTCACCAGGCAAGACCCAAGGTCTTCCTGGATCTCTCTGTCCTCTGTATCTTTCTCAATCTATCTCCCCATGTCTGTCTGTCTGCCTGCCGGCTGGCTTCTCTCTCTCTCTCTCTCTCTCTCTCTCTCTCTCTCTCTCTCCCTCCCTCCCTCCCTCCCTCCCTCCCTCCCTTCCTCCCTCCCTGTTCCTCTCTCTCTCTTCACCACTTGAAGACACAGGCAGAAATATTAGGGGTCTTGAGCCTGCAGGAGAGACGTCAGAATGCCTTCCTCTGGGGCCCCAGGGAGTCCTTGCTGAGCCTGCACAGCGCAGTCTATGTCAGTGGATAACCGTGCTGGGCGGATCTGGCGGGCCAAATCCAGAACGTGCAGCCTAGAGGCTTCTTTTCTTGCACTTGAGGCATTGAAAAGGGAGCCCGGGAGCTCTCGGGCGGGTTTGCCGCATCTGCAGGTCCTGGCAGGGGCCCCTGCTCAGGAAGGAAGGCTGCTGGAGCCGGCAGGACTCGGGCCGCAGCTCTGGATCTCGCCACTAGGTGGCAGTATAAACCCCACCATTGTGCGGCCCATGCTGTCTCCTGACCCTGACCACAACCCTAGGAGGGAAAATAGCCCCAGCCCAGGACAGTCACCACAGTAGTTTCCTATTACCACGGTCATAAATCACCCGTGCATACACATAATCCCAGTACTTGGGAGGCTGAGACAGGAGGATCGCAGGTTCTTGGCCAGCCTCAGCTACTTAATGAGGTCCTCCACAACTTAGACTGTTTCAAGATAAAGAATAAAAAATAAGGCTAGAGGTGTAGCTCAGAGATAGAATGCTTCTGGTCTTAATCCCTAGTGCCTCCTAAAATAAAAATAAAATAAAAATAAAAAGGACCGGGAGTGATGGTGCCCACTTATAACCCCAGCATGTGGGAGGCTGAGACAGGAAGATCACGGTTCACACACAGCTTCAGCTACTTGGTGAGGCCCTTTGCAACTCAGTGAGACCCTGTTTCAAAATAAAGAATAAAAAATAGGTCTGGGACTGTAGCTCAGAGATACAATGCCCCTGGGTTCCATCCCCAGTACTGCAAAATGAATGAATAAGTAAGTAAGTAAGTAAGTAAGTAAGTAAGTAAGTAAATAAATAAATAAATAGGCCAAACATAGTGGCATATACTTGTAATCCCAGCATTTGGGAGGCTGAGAGAGGAGGATTGAGGTTCACGGACAGCCTCAGCAACTTAGTAAGGCCCTTTGTAACTCAGTGAGACCCTGTTTCAAAATTAAAGAATAAAAAATTGGGCTGGGGATATAGCTTGGAGGTAGAATGTTCCTGGGTTCCATCCCCAGTAACACAGAAGAAGAAGAAGAAGAAGAAGAAGAAGAAGAAGAAGAAGAAGGAGGAGGAGGAGGAGGAGGAGGAGGAGGAGGAGGAGGAGGAGGAGGAGGAGGAGGAGGAGAAAAAATATAAAGGACTGGGAGTATAACTCGGAGGTCAATGGCCCTGGATTCAATCTCCAGTACCTAAATAAAAAAGTAAACAAACAAATAAAAAATAAATAAATATAAAAAGTAGATTTCTGGGCTGGATATGTAGCTCAATGGTCACGTTCTTTCCTAGAGACTGCAGGTTCAATTTCTAGTACCACACACACAATACATACACACACACACACACACACACACACACACACACACACACACATATATATATATATATATTCAGATTGCTTTTTTTAAGTAAGATTTTAATTTTAGGATAATTTTATATATAAGGATAAGTGGCAAAGCTAGTAGAGAGAGTTCCTACACACATTCACCCAGTTCCCCTGGTGCTGACATTTTTCATTTCATTATTACTAAGCTACATTTGTCCCAGCTAATGAACCAATATTGTTACAATGTGGGTAACTGAAGACCATATTTTACTGATTCCCTTTGCTTTGACCTAATGTGCCTTTTCTGTCCCAGGATCCCATCGAGGACAGCATGTTACATTTTTCTGTCCTATCTCCTCAGATTCCTCTTGGCTGTGATAGTTTCTCAGACTTTCTTTGTTTTTGATAACCTTGACAGTTCGGGGGAGTGCTGGCCAGGCCCTGGTAGAAGATGCATTTCTCAGGACTTGACTGGGACTATAGGTTTTGGGAAAGACTAGAGAGGTTAAAAGTCCTTCTTATAATATAACATATTATATCACAGGTATATACCTACTGCCAACAAAACTTAGGAGGTTGACCTTGACCACTGGGCTGAGGAAGCATTTGTCAAGATTTCAACTTTGTTTATTTATTTATTTTTGTGGTACTGGGGATGGAACCTAGAGGCATTCTACCTCTGAGCTACACCCACAGCCCTATTTTTTTTTTTTTATTCTTTATTTTGAAACAGGGTCTCACTGAGTTGCAAAGGGCCTCACTAAGTAGTAGCTGAGGCTGTCTACAAACCGCGATCCTCTTGTCTCAGCCTCCCAAATTCTGGGATTACAAGCGTGTGCCATCACGTCCAGCAAGTTTTTCAACTTTAAAACCACTTGTTGAGCCAGGTGTTCTGGCACACTCATGTAATCTCAGCGTTTGGGAGGCTGAGACAGGAGGATTGCAGTTCGAGGACAGCCTTAGCTTAGTGAGGTTCTTTGCAACTCAGTGAGAACCTGTTTCAAAATAAAGAATAAAAATAGGGCTGGGACTGTAGCTTGGAGGTAGAATGCCCTTGGGTTCCATCCCCAGTACCACACACACACAAAAAATCTCACTTGTTAGCCAGGAATCCCAGTACTTAGGAGGCTGAGACAAGAGGATTTCAGGTTTGCAGCCATCCTCAGCTACTTAGTGAAGCCCTCTGCAACTTAGTGAGACCCTGTTTCAAAATAAAGAGTTAAAAATAGGGATGGGGGTGTAGCTTGGAGGTAAAATGCCCCTGGATTCAATTCCTATTACCGGGGGGGGGGGGGATCCTGGCGTGGTGGCTCACAATTGTAATCCCAGTACTTGGGAGGCTGAGACAGGAGGATCCTGCAGGTTTGAAGCCAGCCTCAGCTACTTAGCAACTTAGTGAGACTCTGTTTCAAGATAAAATATAAAATAGGTCTGGGAGTGTATCTCGGAGGTAGAAAGTCCCTGAGTTCCATTCCCATTGCCCACACCCACACACACACACAAATGGGCTGAGTGTGTAGCTCAGAGGTTCTATCCCCAATATCATCAGATAAAAATAAAATATAAATAAAACTTGTTAATTCCTCTTTCATGCTTTAGAATGAAATCACTCCCAGGTATGGTAGTGTGGATCTCCTAACTTGGGAGGCTGAGACAGGAGGATCACAGGTTTGGGGCCAGCTTCAGTTTCTTAGTAATACCCTCAGCAATTTAGCGAGTCCCTGCTTCAAACATAAGAAATAAAGCCAGGTATGGCAGTGCACACCTGTAATCCTAGTACTTAGGAGGCTGGGACAGGAGGATCGAAGGTTCCAGGCCAGCCTCAGCAACCCAGGATGGCCCTTAGCAACTTAGTGAGACCCTGTTTCAAAGTAAAAAATAAAATAAGGAGGTGGAGGTGTTGCTCAGAGATAGAACACCCCTGGGTTCAATCTCCAGTCACACACACACACACACACACACACACACACACACACACACACTTGTTGCATACAGCAAACTGTACAAAACTTTTTTTTATTTTTATTTTTGCAGTACTAGGGATGGAACCAGGAGCATGCTATCTCTGAGCTACACCCTCAGCCCTATTTTTGTTGTTGTTTTTTGGGGTTTTTTGTTTTTGTTGTTGTTGTTGTTTTTGTTGTTTGGCAGTACTGGGGTTCCTGGAAACCCTTCTACCTCCAGGCTACACTCCCAGACCTATTTTTTTATATATATATTTTATTAGGAAATAGGGTCTCCTAAGCCAGCAAGGCTGGCTTCGAACCTGCGCGATCCTCCTGTCTCCACCTCCCAAGTGTGGGGATTACAAGCGTGCCCACCACGCCCGGCTTATTCTTTATTTTGAAACGGAATCTCACTGAGTTGCAAAGGGCCTTACTAAGTAGCTGAGGCTGTCTGCGAACCGTGATCCTCCTGTCTCATCCTCCCAAATGCTGGGATTACAAGTGTGCGCCACCACACCTGGCTTTTATTCTTTATTTTGAAACAGGGTCTCAGTGAGTTGCAAAGAGCTGACTCCTGTCTCAGCCTTCCAAATGTTGGGATTACAAACTGGTGCCACCATGCCCAGCTTAAAATGCACAATTTTTTTTTTTTTACGGTACTGGGGATGGAACCCAGGGGCATTCTGCCTCCGAGCTACACCGCCCCAGACCTATTTTTTATTCTTTATTTTGAAACAGGGTCTCACTGAGTTGCAATGGTCCTCACTAAGTAGCTGAGGCTGTCTGCGAATCGCGATCCTCCTATCTCAGCCTCCCAAATGCTAGGATTACAAGCGTGCGCCACCATGCTTGGCAAAGTGCACACATCTTAAGTGAGCCACAGAAGCATGCCCCTGTGTAACTCAAACCCTTATCAAGATACAGAACAATGGGCATCAGCCCCAGAAAACACCCTCAGCCCTTCCCAGGCAGCCTGGATCCCACACTCCCAGAGGCAACCACTGTTCTGATTAATTTTTTCTGCCAGATAGCTTTGTGTCTTCTAGAACACTGTCAAAACGGATGCACACAGTGTGCACTCTTTTGTGTCTGGCTTCTTTCACCCAGCAGAATAATTTTGGGACCATCCGTGTTTTTTCATACATATATTTTTCTTGCTGTGACCTATTCCATTGTGCAGCTATCCCATACATTTCTATCCTCCTATTTATGGACATGTAGGCGATTTCTTACACGAGGCTGTCATGAATGTGCTGCTATTCATTCTTGCACAATCCTTGGGGTGGAGATATGCGTTTGTTTCTTCTACGTAAATACCTGAGAGCAGAATTGTTAGCTCATTGGGAAGACGTAGGTTTAGATTTCTAAGAAACTCCTAGCTGGGCATTGTGGTGCATGCTCATAATCCCAGTACTTGGGAGGCTGAGATAGGCGTATCCAAGGTTTGAGGCCAGCCTCAGCAGCTACTTAGTGAGGCCCCGAGAAACTTAGTGAGACCCTGCTTCAAAATAAAAAATAAAATTGGGCTGCAGATGTGGCTCTGAAGTACATCTACACCAGTAATGTACCAATAGTGAACACGTTTCTGGTGTTCAGCCTTTCTGTCTTTGTATTTGGGGCCACTCACGGCTACTTTGGGATCTCATTGCGGTCAAACCCAGCTGTATTCATTACGTCCCTTCAAAGAAACAGAACTGACAGGAACGGTAGACAGATAGACAGACAGCAGAGGGGGTTGGATCACACAATTGCAGTGCCTGCGAAGTCCTACAACATGTTGTCTTCAAGATGGAGACCCCAGGAAGTCAGTGGTACAATTTGGTCCAAGTCCAAGGGCTGAGGAACTGGGAGCTCTGTGTCTTAGGTCAACTGCGACAGGAGGATTGCAGGTTCGAGGCTAACTTCAGCAACTTAGGGAGGCCCTGTTTCAAAATAAGCAATAAACTGGGCATGGTGGCTCATAGAGCCAGATAGCTAATAAGTGCTCAACAAATGCATAATAAAGGCGGGGTGTGGTGGCCCATGTCTGTATTCCCAGTACTTGGGAGGCTGAGACAGAATCTCAGGTTCAAGGCCAGCCTCAGCAACTTAGTGAGACACACAGAAATTTAGGGAGACCCTGCTTCAAACTTTTAAAAAATTTGCCAGGCGTGGTGGCGCGCGCTTGTAATCCCCACGCTTGGGAGGCTGACACAGGAGGATCGCACAGGTTTGAAGCCAGCCTCAGCTGCTTAGTGAGGCTCTCAGCAACTTAATGAGACCCTGTTTCCAAATAAAATATAAAAAAAAAAAGGTCTGGGAGTATAGCATGGAGGTAGAAAGCCTCTGGGTTCCACCCTCAGTACCACCAAAAAAAAAAAAAAAATTAGGCTGGGAGTGTAGTCCAGAGGTAGAAAGCCCCTGAGTTATATCCCTGGTACCACTAACAAACAAAGAAATAAACAAACAAACCAATCATAATAAGTAGCTAATGCAGACTGAACGCTCACTCTGGGGACCTTCTACACCGTTCACTTGTTCAATCTTATTTTTTTATTATTATTACTGGGGATTGAACCCAGAGGCATTCTACATCTATGCTACCCCTGCCTTGTGTGTTTGTTTGTTTGTTTGTTTTTGAAACAGGGTCTCTCTAAGTTGCTGAAACTGTCCTTGAACCTGTGATCCTCTTGTATCGATTCCCCAAGTGCTGGTATTATAGTTGTCCTCATCCCACGCCTGGCTCCACTTGCCAGTCTTTCCATCTTACAGAATGTGGAAACTGAGTCACAGAGGGTTGAGGGAGTTGTCTAAGGTGACGGGGCTGGTGAGCAGCAGAGCTGGATTGGCTGCAAAGTCCAAGCTCATGAACAAAGGGCATCCTTCATCTGGGTCACTGCTCAAACATTGCCCTCCTGGAGGGAGACTCGTTTACGGAGCATCTCCCCTAAGAAGCAACTAGCATCTTCCCACCACACTCTCAAAGCCTGCTGTCTGTCTGTCTGTCTGTCTGTCTGTCTCCCTCAATTTTTACTTCTTGTGGTTCTAGGGATTTAATCCAGCGGCATTCTACCTCCAAGCTATATCCCCAACCCTTCTTATTTTTTATTTTAAGACAAGATATTAGCCGGGCATGGTGGAATGTGCTATATGCTTGTAATCCCAGCATTTGGGAAGCTAAAACAGGAAGATCCGGGTTCACAGCTAGCCTCGGCTACTTAGTGAGGCCCTTTGCAACTCAGTGAGACTCTGTTTCCAAATAAAAAAATAGGGCTGGGAGTATTTCTCGGAAGTAGAATGCCCCTGGGTTCCATCCCCAGCACCACCAAAAAAAAAAAAAAAAAAAGACCGGGTCTTACTAAGTTACTGAGGATCTTACTAAAATCGCAGAGGCTGGCCTCCAACTTTCAGTCCTCTTGTGTTAGACTTCCAAATACTGGGTGTCATCTCCTCGCACCTGAGCCCGCCTCTCCCAATCCCGGAACATTCCTTGCCTCAGTGGGACACTGCGACTCTTTTGCTTGTTTCTGTTACCCCAGATGGTGAAAGCAGTGCCTGGGGCTTAGTAGACAATCAATAAATGTGTGTGGGGTGGATGGGCCAGTGAATCACAGTGACGGCTTTGATCGCTAATTGCACTTATTGGGGACCTACTATGTGCTAGGTACAGGACCAAGCACATGGAACTTGCTCCTGGGATTGTCCCAACACCCCGTAAACCAGTGAGCCTCCGAGAGTTTGAGCCTCTGGAGGAAGCTCACGTGGATTCCTTTGCCTGAGGCCCGCCTTCTCTTTCTGCTGGGAGTGCCGGCTGGGAGGTCTTCCTGGAGGAGGCCATGTCTCTGAGCCCCCTGGCTTCCCTCCTATTATTATTATTATTATTTTTTTTTTGCTGCTCCTTCACAGCTCGGTGGAGGGGGCCCTCCTCCTCTGCTGGCCCCTTGCAAGCCTGTGCTACTCAGTATCTGGCTAGACCAGGGCTTACAGACCAGCCAGCTCCAACCCACAGACAGGTTGATTCAGCCCACACAGTATACATTTTTTTTATTTGAATCAGTTTAACATTTTTATTTGAATCAGTTTAACATTTAAAAGCTGAGGGATTTTGCTTTTAAAAATATCCAGATTTGTGTCTTCTCTTAGAAATTTGGAACATCTGGCGATGCTGGGTCCCTCTTCCTATATGGCAAGCGCCGACTGAAATGAAATAGCATCCGCCATGTGGTCTGCGCCATCCTCTGCCAGGGGCTCTCGCGTCCTGAATTATACCTCTAGAACTTGAGACCGCTTGGGATTGCTATTCAGCCATGGACCCAAGAACTGTCCAAGAGCCACCCTGGAATAACCACCTGTCCTGCCCAGGAGAAACAGACAGGGAATGATGGCAGGGCATGGTTAAGTCAATAAATCTGTGTCAGAGAGCTCTGCAAGTCTCCATGCAGTGGAATGTATGCCTTGGGCTTAGTCAACATGGGCTGAGGCAATTCTCTACAGAGGCTTGCCTTCCGGAACCCAAGCCACACTTTACACTGTGCACAGATTTTTACACACATTCCAGAGTAGTCTATATACACAGGAAGGTCTGCATATATAGGAACTGTGTCCTGAGCTGGGTGTGGTGGTGCAGTTTTTTTGTTTTTGTTTTTGTTTTTGGTGGTACTGGGGTTTCTGGAAACCCTTCTACCTCTGGGCTACACTCCCAGACACCTATTTTTTTATATTTTTATTTGGAAACAGGGTCTCTTAAGCCAGCGAGGCTGGCTTCCAACCTGCACGATCCTCCTGTCTCCGCCTCCCAAGCGTGGGGATTACAAGCGTGCGCCACCACGCCTGGCTGTGGTGCAGCTTTTAATCCTAGTATTTGGAAGGCTGAGACAGGAAGATCGCTGGTTCAAAGCCAGCTTTAGCAACTTAGAGAGGTTCTCAGCAATCTAGTGAGACTCTGTTTCAAAATAAGAAATAAAATTGAGCTGGGGATGCAGCTTGGAGGTAGAATGCCTCAGGGTTAAACCCCCAATGCCACAAAATAAAGAATAAAAAATTGGGGTGGGGTGTAGCTAAGAGGTAGAATGCCCCTGGGGAAGGAGGAGGAGGAGGAGGAGGAGGAGGAGGGGGGGGGGAAGAGGAGGAGGACCACGACAACAACGAGGAGGAGGAGGAGCATGGTGGCACAACTTGTAATCCCAGTACTTGGGAGGCTGAGACAAGAGCATCGCAGGTTCCCAGCCAGCCTCAGCTCCCTAATGAGGCCCTCTGCAACTTAGTGAGACCCTGTTTCAAAAATAAAAGAATAAAGAATTGGGTTGGAAGCTGGGTGGTGGTGGCACAGGCCTGTAATCCCAGCATTTGGGGGGCTGAGACAGGAGGATCCTGGTTCTCGGAAGCCTCAGCTACTTAGTGAGGCCCTTTGCAACTCAGTAAAACCCTGTTTCAAAATAAAGAATAAACAGTAGGGTTGGGGATATAGCTCGGAAGCAGAATGCCCCTGGGTTCCATCCCCAGTACCGAAAACAAAACAAACAAACAAAAAAAGTAGTCCTTAAACAAGTTAGAAAGAGTGGAAGGGGCTGGTGTGGTGGTGCAATCTTGTAATTTCAGTTTCTGATAGGCTAAGACAGGATGATCGCAGGTTGAGACTAGCCTCAGGAATTTAGGGAGACCTTCCCCAACCTAGTGAAACCCTATTTCAATATTTAAAAAGGGGGCTGGGGATGTAGGTCGGAAATAGAACCCCCCTGGGTTCAATCCCTCGTGCCTGACCCCCCCCCCTCTCTCTCTCACACACACACACACGCACACACACACGTGCGAGTGGGAGGGGGATTATTTTACCCAACAGAGGCGTTCTTTACAGACGAGGGCGTGCTTATGCACAGAGGTGAGGGATTTTCATTGATGGACCTGGCCGTTTCTTGTAAAATACTGCGCAATTACCAGCGGCCTTTACTTGGAGCGGTTCTTCCTCAAGATGACGGGTTCGCTCTGTTTCGGGGTGACATCACAGCATCGGGGACCCCATACGGACGAGGACAGCTAATAGCCTCAAAATCTGCACAGCCTGGCTCTCCTGAGGCTGCGGCTGGAGCATCCCGCACCTGCGCGGCCGCAGGTGGGCGCCTCGGCGGAGGGGGCGGAGCGCGGGCGGCCTCGGGCGCCGCAGTGTCCCCCGCGGCCGCCAGGGGCAGCGCCGAGCCGCCCCCCAATCTCCGCCCCCCGCCCTCCCGCGCTCCCCTGGGCCGCAGACCCCGCTCCGCCCGCGCCCCGCTCGGCTCCGCGGCTCCCGGCCGGTCAGCCCGCTCCCTCCCGGGGCCATGGGGGCGCCCCCGGGCTACCGGCCCTCGGCCTGGGTGCATCTCCTCCACCAGCTGCCCCGTGCCGACTTCCAGCTCCGCCCGGTGCCCAGCGGCTTCGCGCCCCGAGATCAGGAATACCAGCAGGTGGGACCCGGAGCGGCCCGGGACCCCTGGACCGGAGCTTGGGGGGGCCCCAGGGAGGAGAAGGCTGGGTCACGGTTCCTGTGTCTCCAGGGCTGGGGGATGGGGGCGGTCCGGACTTTAGGGTACCTGACGGTGGACGAGCTAGGGCGCCCTTACCTGGAAGTCCCCCTCTCCAGCCCCGCACCGGTGCTGGGGATCAGGCCCCTTGCCCCTCATGCAAGGGCTGCCCGGGGCCTGGACCTGGAGTCCTGAAGGGGAGGGGACGGGGCCAGCTGGGTTCCCGGGTCTCCAAGACCTGACTGGGAAGCCGAGGTTATCGGACGGAAGGTCCGCTCTGTGGGTCCTAACAGAGGACCCCGCCCCCATAGGATTGCAGACAAGGTGGGACCCAGACAAGGTGGGATCCGAGAAAGCAGACCCGATAATGGTGGAGAAGAGGAAGGCTGGGAGTGCTCTGTTCTGGGACCGGACTAGAACCTGAAGTGGGGAAGCAGGGCTTTGGGGCCAAGGCTGGGGAAATGGGGTGGTGTTGAAGAGGTCGCTTCCAGCCTGCCCCAGGATAGAAGGGGTGCAGGCGGGGATGAGGTGAGGCTCGGGAAGGGGGCGATGATAGACGTGGGTCCTGGAGGGTGGGGCTGGTGTGGAAACATCACAGAGGCAGAGGTCCCTAGGGAAGGGGGCCCAGCTGCCGCTCCAGTGGGAGAAAGAACTGGCCCCTGACCCAGTTTAATTCGAGTGTTCGACTTCGAGATTAATGAGGAGAAAGGCTTGGCTGAGGCGGGGACTGGGGACGGGGTTGGGGGGTTGGGAGTCCTGATGCCCCCAGCGTGGGTCCTGGGCCCAGCCTGTAGGGTCAGAACCCCTCCACCTGTCCTGGGTTGCTCCTGGGAAAAGGGGCTGGAGTTGGGAGCGCCGAGGAGGAGTGGGGTTCCCAGCACAGCAGGGATGCATGCTGTATGCCAGCTATTTGGGTCACGGCTGGCACAGCCCTGAGCGGGCCTCCGTGCTGACTCCACGCCGCCCCCTCTCCCCACCAGGCAGGACCGCCATCCCCTCGCCCACAGCCTCTTACACAATCACAACCTCCAGACGTCCACCTACCCCTGGCAGCGGCCACGGAGTCCTCCCCCAGTACATCTGCGGTTCCACCGGCCCCAGGGACCCCACGAGGTGTTCAGAGAGGCTCTCCACCCTCCCATGGACAGCCAGGATCATAGCCAGGGACATGCACACACAGGCCCTGCACAGAACATGCCCCTCCACCGAGATGACCACCGTGGGCACAAGTGGACACACCAATGGGGACTCAGGAATGCGCACCTGCAGGGGCACACAGTTTATATACATATGCTCATGTATACACACACTTGTACATGTGCACACACATACACATGCACACACATCTACATACATACACACATATCAGTCACATGAGTACACATGCACACACTCACATGAACACGTATACAGGTACACATACTCATGTATATGCACACTTATGCATAAGCGTGCACATATACGTGTACAACTCACATGTACACACTTGTATACACATGTACACATGTATGCATTCACATTCACTCTACATGCTCACATACATACTTGCTCATGCACTTGCACTTACACACTTGCATGCATGCACACTTGCATATGCGTACTTGTGCACACTTGGATGCTTATAGACACACACATGCTAATTCGCATGCAATGCATGGACAAACTTGCTCACGCACTCATACACTTACATCTATGTAGATATACACATATGCACACAAATATTGACTGTCACACTCATTCACATATATTCACACACTTACACTCACATACTCACATATACACTCTCACATGCACTTACCTATTGACTGACACTTATTCCTACACAAACACACACACACACTCATAAACACATACACCACTTACACTTAAGGAACTATACCCAGAGCACACAAATGCTCGCAGGTGCCCTGTCACCTGCAGACATGAGCACCATGGTACACACACCTCACACACTCCAGTGATCCTCATCTTGTGGCAGGCAGACTAAAGATAAAGTGTCTAGTCTCACAGCCAGAAAGACAAACATAGCACTTTCGCACACATACACACAAACACACACATACACACGCTGGGGCTGGGGCTTAGAGGAAGAAGCCTGGGAGTGCAGGATTCTGAGCCCGGCACCGCCCCATGGGCTGTGTGGCTTCAGGCAAATCCTGCACCACTCTGGGCCTGGGGTGGGATATGACAGCAGAGGTCTGCTGGAAACCCTGCCTCGGGGACCGCCCTTTATTCTGCCAGGCAGTTTCGGCTGTGAACCTGTTCTCTGCCTGTCTCTGTTCTCCTAGCCTTTGGTCCGTCCGCACTATGTCTCTGGCCCTCTGTTCCTCTGACTCCTTCAGCCTCTGTCATTTTCCTTCTTATCTCTGTGTCTTTTTCTTCTTTTGGCTGTGTCCTGCTGTGTCTTCCTCCGTCCCTCCAGGCCCCTATCTCTGAGTGTCACACACACACACACACACACACACACACACACACACACACACACACTGCAGTGGGTGTTGAAGCTCAGAGCAGGGAGGAGCCACCTCCTGTGTGTGGCACTGGCCCGGGCGCCCGCCACCCTGGATCCCACGCAGTTCTGGGGAGCCTCCACAGATCCTTGGGAAATGTTTCCTCTCAGCTGCCAGGCTGCAACGACGAAAAAACAGAGGCTCAGAGAAGGGAGGACACTGGCCAAGGTCACACAGCCACTGGAGCGCTGAGCAGAGCTGGAATGCTTGGCGGGGGCTTCCCAGGTGAAAGCCACCCAGCCCTAAGTCTTGGAGCCCTGCTGCCAGCCTGGAGGGGCTGGGGACCCCTTGTTCCTCCCAAACCCAACTGCTTTCAGGTCAGGCTTGGCTCCTGTCTGACCAGAGATGGGCTCCGAGGCCTGATGTCACCCCCTTCCCCAGGCATTGCTGCTGGTGGTGGCCTTGGCGGGCCTGGGCTTGGGCCTGAGCCTCATTTTCATCGCTGTCTACCTCATTCGCTTCTGCTGCTGCCGGCCCCCCGAACCGCCTGGGACCAAGAGCCCGCCACCCGGGGGAGGCTGTGTCACCTGGAGCTGTATCGCAGCCCTCCTCGTCGGCTGGTAATGGGGCCCCAGGGCGGTGGGCCATGGGGATAGGGCTCCCCACACTCTCTACCAGCCTTCTTGGTGGTGTCCTAGGCATGGGGGTTGGAGACAGGGAGGAGACTACCAGGTCGTCCGCAAGCATTCTGATTTCATGGGTGGAGGAACTGAGGTTCGAAAGAGGAAAGGACTGTCTCCAGGATAGCCGGCCTGGCAGGACAGAGTTGAGAGGACAGCAGTGAAGCTAGGCGTGGTGGCGCACGTCTGTGATCCCAGTACTTGGGAGACTGAGACAAGAGAAGCATAGGTTTGAGACCAGCCTCAACCGTCCAGTGAAGCCCTCTGTATTAGCAAGAACCTGTTTTAAAATAAAACAAAGTAAGCCAAGTGTGGTGGCCCATGCCTTTAATCATGATATTTGGGAGGCTGAGACAGGAGAATGGCAGGTTCAAGGACAGCCTCAGCAATGTAGCAAGACTTTCAACAACCCAGTGAGACCCTGTTTCAAAACAAATGAAAAAATAAAATAGGCCGGGGGTATAGCTTGGATATAGAATGGGTTAAATCCTCAGTACCAAGAAGAAAAAAAAAAATGAAAAAAAATATATTTATAGAGCAAGAAATAAAAGAAGGAAAGAAAGAGGACAGCACTGGTCAGAGTACCTGGTTTTGGTACTCTTCTCTGTACAGCTATGTGACCTAGGGGAGTGATATAATTGCTTCATGCCTCAGTCTCTCCATCTGTAAAATGGGTTTTATAGCACCATTCACCTTCTTCTAGAAAGTGCCTGGCTCGCAGTTGTCCTCAGTAAATGTTAACTAGTGATGTCATCCATCCATCCATCCATCCATCCATCCATCCATCTATCCATCTGCTCATCTGCCCATCCATCCATCCATCCATCCATCCATCCATCCATCCATCTGCTCATCTGCCCATCCATCCATCCATCCATCTATCCATCCATCCATCCATCCATCCATCTATCCATCCATCCATTCATCTATCCATCTGCTCATCTGCCCATCCATCCATCCATCCATCCATCCATCCATCCATCCATCCGTCCAGCAACTACTGCACATGCCCTGTGTGCCAAAGACTGACTGTAGCTGCAGCTTCTATCCCACTAGGAGATAGACTGAACATAGACGTTTGCAATCTGGAGCACCTGCTCCGAGCCCTAAATCTTTCTCATGAAAACTGTCTGAGTCAGGGTTGCCTCACCCAGTTTGGACAGAGAAAGGCTCAGGGAGGAGGCAAAGGCAACTAACTTTTCAAGGCACCATGGCTTTAAGGCACAGAGTAGAGATTCAGACCCACGTTGGGAGGACTCCCTGATCCTCCAAGGAGCTCAGGGGCTGCTTCAGTGAATACTCAAATTTCCAAGAGGGGATACTAGCCCAGCCCCCTCCCTGGTGGGATGGTACCCACCAGGTCACTGAGAACTGTCCTAAGCCACAGATTAGAAAATTGAGGGCTTGAGCCAGGACTGGAGGTGCATGCTTGTAATCCCAGTACTTGGGAGGTCGAGACAGGAGAATCACAGGTTCGTGTCCAGCCTCAGCTACTTAGCAAGACCCTGTTTCAATATAAAAAAATAAAAAACAGAGCTGGGAGCCAGGCGTGGTGATGCACACTTGTAATCCCAGTACTCTGGAGGCTGAGACAGGAGGATTGCAGGTTCGTGGCCAGCCTCAGCTACTTAGGGAGGCTCTCTGCAACTTAGTGAGACCCTGTTTCAAAATAAAAAATAAAAAAATAGAGCTGGAGATGTAGCTCAGAGGTAGAATGCTCCTGGGTTCAAATCCCCAGTACTGCAAAAAAAAAGGTAAATAAATAAATAAATAAATAAATAAAAGAAAGTAGATCTGGGAGTATAGTTCAGAGATAAAATGCCCCTGGGTTCAATCCCCAGGGCCACAAAAAAAAAAAAGGAAGAAAGAAAAAAGGAAAGAAAGAAAGAGAAAAAAAAAGAGAAAAGAAAAGAAGAAAAAGAAAAGAATAAAAACAGGGTTTGGAGGGCCAAAGACCTGCAGAGGACCCTATGGCAGCTAGGGGTGTGGCCTGGGGCTTTCACCCCAGCCTGGGCCCTGGGCCATACTTCATCCCTGAAGGGAGAAGGGGGTGTCCATTTGGGGCTGTAGGGGGGGCTGGGTGCCCTATATCCAAGATACTTCCTCATCAGGCGCTCCAGAGTGGGGGTAGACTGGGGAGGTGGACAAAGGCCCAGTGGGGGAGAGATGTGGGCCCCAGCCCCCCACCCAGGCCTGGGAACAAGAGGAGCTTTGTAGGGTTCTGAACAATGGAGGGGGGCCACGGGCGCCCATCCCAGGAATGGGGGGTGGGGGCCCCACGTAGCTGGGGCTGGGAACCGTGAGGGTGGCAGGCTCTCGCCCCCTCCACCACGGGGCACGGACTGGGGGAGGAGGAGGGGTCCTCATACCCGGACTCCACAATGGAGCTCTGTGTTTTGTGTTGTCTGGGGAGGGTGGGGGCACCTGCCCCTCCTCCAGCCCTCCCTTTCTCCCACATTCCCTTACTCCCAGGCGGCTGGACGCTGGGCTCCTCCAGTGGGGTGGGAGGTGGCTCTAGGCCCATGTCCCCAGGAGGTGGTGGTGGCTGGGGTAGGTGACCTAGCACTCCTAGGGACCCCCAGGTGGCAGGGGCTGGCGCCATCTGGGCCCCTGATGGGACAGATACTCAGGGCTCTAAAGACTCTTAGGACTTGTGCTGAGAATGCTGGCCTCTTCCAAAGGATGGAGGGGACAGGTGGTAGGAAGACCTGTCTCTGGCAAGGGATGGGTGTGGCCAGGGCTCCCCTCCGGGGAGGTGTGAGTTAAATCTGGGGCTCCCTCCCCTCCACCACTCCACCCACCATTAGCATCACAATGACGTCCCTGCAGCGAGGGGGTGAGGCCTTCCTGTTACCTTGGCAACCAGTGGGGGCCATGCTGGCGGCTTCTTTTCCCACGGTGGGCTGGACCAATGGGGTGTGCGTGAGCCGGGATAGGTGGATGAAGAGGTGGGGTAGAAGGGGTGCCTTTGGGGGAATAGTGGCCCCCAGAGTCCCAGGCTGGTTGAGATTTTTCTCTTCCCCTCCCTAGCGCTGGCATCGGCATTGGTTTCTATGGCAACAGTGAGACAAGTGATGGGGTGTCCCAGCTCAGCTCGGCACTGCTGCATGCCAACCACACACTCAGCACCATTGACCACCTGGTAAGACCCCAAACCCATACCGGGACTGGTCCCCTACACGGGGTTGTGGGGCCCTACATTCAGGGTCAAAGGGATCCAAGCTCAGAGCCTGAAACTGAAGACCTGAAACTTAGGACCCCAGACTCAGAACTGTGAACCTTGGACCATACCCTTAGCCCCAACCTTCAGAACCTGGTGCTGAATCTAGACCTGGCTCAGACCCAGACCCACATCCAGCCCCAGGCCTGGACTTTTAATTAGCAGCCCAAAGCAGACAGAGTCCAAACACAGGGGCCCAGCCCCTGCCCTGAGGCCAGGTCAGGATCTCAAACCTGATTCTTAACTCAAATGTAAGCCCAGGGACCCCATCCCTGAACCTGGGACAAGAAATCCAGGCTCTGGAGCTGACACCTTGCTCTACCTAAAACCTTAAATGTGTGAGCCGGGACTCTATGGCACATGTCTGTAATCCCAGTACTTAGCAGGCTGAAACAGAAGGATGGTAGGCTCAAGGTCAGCTACAGAAACTTAGTGAGACCCTTAACAACTTAGTGAGACCCTATTTCAAAATTACAAAATAATAATAAATCAAAAGGGCTGTGACTATAGCTTGGATGCCCTTGAGTTCAAGTTCAATCTCCAATACTAAAAAAAAAAAAAAAAAAAAAAAAAAAAAAAAATCCATGTCCACTTGTAGGTCCTGGACAAGGGTAAGGGAGATGCCAACTTCAGACCTAAGACCACCAACTTAATCCCAATCCGGGGGCTGGAACCTTTACCCCAGGCTCAAGCTACTGACCAATCCAGAGCTACTTGTGGAAACTCCATCAGGAGGACCCCAGATCCTGCCCAGATCCCTCCCTTCCTCAGTCTTCAGCTGCTCCAGACCCCAGATCTTAGACACCTGCTACTGTCACCCCTGAAGCCGCACCACCCCCACCTGGGACTCCAGAGGACTTTGTCCCTGGGGCCTGAGACCCTGCCCTCCCCAGGTGTTGGAGACAGTGGAGAGGCTGGGCGAGGCAGTGCGGACAGAGCTGACCACCTTGGAGGAGGTGCTGTCCCAGCGCACGGAGCTGGTAGCTGCAGCTCGGGGGGCTCGGAGGCAAGCAGAGACTGTGGCCCAGCAGCTTCAGGGGCTGGCCTTCTGGCAGGGAGTACCCCTGAGCCCCTTGCAAGTGGCCGAAGACGTGTCCTTTGTGGAGGAGTACAGGTGAGGGAAGCTGGGTCCCCGGGAGGGAGGGGGGACACCGGGCAGCGTCTGGAGACTTTTTTTGGTTGTCACAACTGAGAGAAAGGGTGCCAAGCTGGGCGTGGTGGTGCATGGTTGTAATCACAGCACTCGGGAGGCTGAGACAGGAGGATTGCAGGTTTGTGACCAGCCTCAGTTACTTAGTGGGGCCCTCTGCAACTTAGTGGGACCTTGTTTCAAAATAAAGACTAAAAAATAGGGCTGAAGAGAGCAAGTGTACCACCGGCATCTAGTGGGTAGAGTCCAGGGGCGTTGCTTGACATCCTACAATGCACAGGACACCCCCACCCAGCGGAGAATTCTCCAGCCCCAAATGTCAACTGTCATAAGGGATCCAGTCCCACCCTCACCTACACACCCTGATTCTAACTGCACTCGTCTATGTACCCCCATTTTTTGACTCACTCTTCTGCACACTACTGTTCCCAGACGAGCCTGCAAGTAACCCACTCATTCACTCCCCATGGGACACGTGTGTTCACCCAGCAAATATTTACTTAGCACCTGCTGGTGGGGAGAGACAGAATACCCTGTGTGATTAGGAACCTGAGTTCTGGGCCGCTGCTCCCTAACAATCTGCCTTTAAGACAGTATTTTCCCCTTCCCGTGCCTCAGTTTCCCTACCTATAAAGCGAGATTTGTGGTAGCGCTCCCCTAGTGGATTGTGGAGGGTGAGTTAGTATCTCTTGAGGGCAGGGACTGGCACACTGCAAGCTTTGCAAAGACGTCAGTGAAGTGCAGATAGCCGGGTGTGGTGGCACATGCCTGCAATCCCCGTACTTGGGAGGCTGAGACAGGAGGATCACAGGTTCCTGGCCAGCCTCAACTACTTAGTGAGGCCCTCTAAAACTTAGCGAGACCCTGTTTCAAAATAAAGCATAAAAAAGAGGGCAGGGGGTGTAGCTCTGAGGTTGAATGCCGCTGGGTTCCGTACCCAGACCTACAAATAAATAAATAAGTAAATGAATAAATAAATAAATGAGAGTCGAGGATAAGCTGTCCGACCCCCTGTCCAACAGCCAGCAGGATGGTGTCCTATTGCTTTGTTCACTGTTGATTTTTTTTTTTCATTCAGTCAATACATTCTGCCGGGCCCTGTCCTGGGCAAGGGTCTGAGATGGGGGCAGACTGGATTTTTAACACAGTGTTCTTTTTTTTTTCCTTTCCTTTTCTTTTTTCCTTCCTTCCTTCCTTCCTTCCTTCCTTCCTTCCTTCCTTCCTTCCTTCCTTCCTTCTTTCCTTCCTTCCTTTCTTTTTTGCAGTACTAGGGGTTGAACTTAGGGGCATTCTACCTCCGAGCTACACCCCTAGCCCTAGTTTTTATCCTTTATTTTGAAAGAGTGTCTCATTCAGTTGTCAAGGGCCTCACTAAGTAGCTGAGGCTGGCTGCGAACCTTTGGTCCTCTTTTCTCAGCCTCCCAGGTACTGGGATTACAGGTATGTGCCATCAGGCCTGGGTCTATGTTCCTTTATCTTTTTTTGTAGTACTGAGGATGGAACCCAGGAGCATTGTTCCTCTGAGCTATATCCCCAGCCTTATTTTATTCTTTATTTTGAAACAGAGTTTCACTAAATAAGTTGCTGAGGCTGGCCACAAACTGCGATCCTCCTGTCTCAGCCTCCAAGTACTGGGATGATGATGATGATGATTATTATTATTATTATTATTATTATTATTTTGGTGGTACTGGGGGTGGAACCCAGAGGCTTTCTACCTCCGGGCTATACTCCCAGACCTTTTTAATATTTTATTTGGAAACAGGGTCTCACTAAGTTGTTGGAAACCTCACTAAGTAGCTGAGGCTGGCTTTGAACCCGTGTGATCCTCCTGTCTCAGCCTCCCAAGTGTGGGGATTACAAGCGTGCGCCACCACACCTGGCCTTTAAGTACTGGGATTATAAGTGTGTACCACTGTGCCTGGCTAAAGATTTTTTTTTTTTTTTTTTTTTTTTTTGTGCAGGGGATTGAACTCAGAGACGTTTTAACTCCAAGCCACATCTTCAGTCCTATATTTTATTTTTATTTTGAAACAGGATTTTTTTTTTTCAGTACTGGGGATGGAACCCATGGGTAGTCTACCTCTGAGCTACACCCCCAACCCTATTTTTTATTCTTTTTTTTTTTTTTGGTGGTGGTACTGGGGTTCCTGGAAGCCTTTCTACCTCCAGGCTACACTCCCAGACCTATTTTATACTTTTTTATTTTTGGAAACAGGGTCTCTTAAGCCAGTACGGCTGGCTTCGAACCTGCGCGATCCTCCTGTCTCCGCCTCCCAAGCGCAGGGATTACAAGCGTGCGCCACCATGCCCAGCCTTATTCTTTATTTTGAAACAGGGTCTCACTGAGTTGCTAAGGGCCTCACTAAGTAGCTGAGGCTGTCCACGAACTGCAATACTCCTGTCTCAGCTTCCCAAAGGCTAGGATTATAAGAGTGTGCCTCCATGCCTGGCTTTGAAACAGGATCTTGCTGAGTTGCCAAGACTGGCCTCGAACCTGCAATTCTTCTGTTTTACCCTCCATCATTAGCTAATATTGAAATGGGTGCACAAGTTTGTCATACTTCTAAGAACTGCAGGTCTGTTCATTCATTCACCAAGCAACGACCTTTTCGAGTGGGTGCTGTCACACTCCCCATTACTAGTAGGGAAACTGAGGCTAGGAGGTTAAAGTTCTGGGACAGTTTCACAGCTGCTCTGCTAGCTGGCAGGCTGGGGCAGCACACCTGCGGGCCGTGCAGGGAGCTCCTTGTGCCTGCGTTCTCTCTGCTCTGCGGGTTTGGGGGCCTGGGCTCAGTCGCGTACGTTCAGGGTCCCAGAGCTTGCATGTGGTCCTATCAGAGGTTGTTCCCAAGCGCTCAGACTCCAGGAGCTGTGCTCCAAATGACTGCAATGTCCATTTTCCCCATGCACCCACTTCACCCATAAGCTGACTGTGGCATACAGGTGCTGGGCGGCAGGGAGGGTGCGTGGCCAGGTTGGGCTAGGGTGGAGCTGCAGGCGCTGCTGGGGGTGAACCTGGGGTGCTGCCAGCCTCCTCGGAAGTCGGCTGCCTCAGCTCCCTCACCCCCACAGGTGGCTGGCCTATGTCCTCCTGTTACTCTTGGAGCTGCTGGTCTGCCTCTTCACCCTCCTGGGCCTGGCGAAGCAGAGCAAGTGGCTGGTGGTCGTGTGAGTCGGGGCAGCCCTGGTTGATGGCTCATTCCACAGTGGGAGGGACCCGGGCTGGGCTTTCCTTGGTGTTTGCTGTATCTAGGCATTTTCCTGGCTGCAGGACCTCAGCCCTCAGCTCTCTTATGCAAAAGGGCCATGGTACAGAGATGAGAGCCAGGACAGCCTGTGGGGAGGAATGGGGAGACGGTGGGCCTGGAGCTCACCACATCATAGCCACACACTCATCATGCTTGCAAGAAAGATGGGGAGGAAGCCGGGCATGGTGGTGCATGCTGTAATCCCAGTACTTGGGAGGTTGAGACAGGAGGATCACAGGTTCGAGGCCAGCCTCAGCAACTGCCACCTAGTAAGACTGTTTCAAAACAAAAAGTAAAATAAAGGCTGGGGTGTAACTTGGAGGTAGAATGTCTCTGGGTTCATCTGTTGAGGGCTGTACACACTGACTCCTTGATTGCCTGACAGCCACATGGGATTGTAGCCCCCCTCCCCTGCACTGGGCAAGTGCCAGATGTTCAGTGTGACCCCAGCAGCCACTGGCCCTCCCTCCCCCCACTCCTCTGCCCTAATTCTGATCCTCCAGGATCCAGAGGTTGGTGTGTGTGTGTGGGGGGGGGGGTTGGACAGTGATGGGATTTGGAGTGGGAAAGGTAATAGGCAAGGTGGGGTGCTTAAGGACTCTGAGTCAAGTCCCCCTCCCCTTCTAGGATGACCGCCATGAGTCTCCTGGTGCTTGTCCTGAGCTGGGGCTCCATGGGGCTAGAGGCAGCTGCAGCTGTGGTGAGTGCGGGGGACTCTGGACTAGGGTGGAAATTCAACTCCCAGATCCTGGGGTAGGGTGAAGCCCAATGCCTTAGGCATTCAGAGGAAGGATGTGGGGGACACAGTTACATTGTGAGGTTTGGGGCCTGGAGCCTTGGGTCTGAGAGAGGAGGGCTGGGGGGCAGATGCTGAGCACCTTGGGAGTACAGAATTGACAGTTTCTGGTCTGAGCCTCCCCCCCCCCCTTCTCCCTCAGGGCCTCAGTGACTTCTGCTCCAATCCGGACACCTACATCCTGAACCTGACCCAGGAGGAGACTGGGCTCAGCTCAGGTGATCCCATGGGCCCCAAGCCTCAGGCCTCCTGGGGTGGGCAGAGGGCCAGCAACCAGCCCTCCAGGACCCCTCAGCACCTCTTCAGGGTGGGGAGGAAAGCACAAGTTTGGTTAGTTCAGTGTGCTACTGGTAGTGGCTGGAGCCTGTCCTTGGGACCCCAGCTAGGTGCCTGAGCTGGGGAGTGGGTTCTGGGCTTTGCTACCTCCTACCTTTCTCAGAGAGGATGCTCTGCCCATGCTCACCCCTCTCTTCTCCCCCTCCTCTTTAGACATCCTGAACTATTATTTCCTGTGCAACCAGGACATCACTAACCCCTTCCAGCTGGTGAGGGCAAGGGAAGTGGGTATGGGGGGAACCATGGATGTGGGCCCCTCATGGGGAAGGGCAGGGCAGGAATCTAGATTCCTGGGCTGCAGGGGAGGAGGACCATGCTGGGGCCCTTGTCCTGTGTCTCAGGAGTAGAGAGGGAGCTAGGGTGTCTCTCCTCCCTCCTGTCTTTCTGCAGAGGCTGACTTTGTCCCAGCGAGCTCTGGCCAACATCCACTCCCAGCTGCAGGGCCTGGAGAGAGAAGCTGTGCCCCAGTTCGCCTCTGCGCAGGTAGGGAAAGACCTGTGGGGTACAGAAAGGGCGGGTTGGCTATGTGGGGGCGGGGCTTGCAAAGATGGGCAGATCTCCTGGGGGGGGGGGGCTCACGTTTTGTGGGCAGAGCCTATGGAAAGGGCGGGAGGGACATGTAGAGCCAATCTCTGCGGGTACTCAAAGGTTGGGCTCAAAGGTTGTAGGCAGAGCCTATGGGAAAAGGGCGGGAGGGGCATGTAGAGCTGGCCAGCTGGCCGGCTCCCTGTGGGTGGGCTCACAAGTTGTGGGTGGATTCTATGGGAAGGGGCAGGGCCTACGCAGCTGGGCTGTTCTCTATGGATGGCTCCTAGGTCATGGGTGGAGCCTATGGCGAGGGGGTGGGGCCTGCCGAGCTGCGAGGAGCCTGAGCGGGACTGAGTAGCAGGTGGTATAACTATCTCTGCTCCCGGGGCAGAAGCCTCTGCTGTCCTTGGAAGAGACGTTGAATGTGACCGAAGGAGACTTCCACCAGTTGGTGGCACTGCTGCACTGCCGTAGCCTGCACAAGGTAACCCGCCCCTCTGGGGTTCTCCTCCCAGCGAAGAGCTCTTCTCCGCCCCCCCCCCCCCACCCAGGACATCTACCTGTCTTCTGTCTACTGTAGTATTTTCCATTTGCCCACTCTACCTGTTACCTGTCATCTATATTCCCTCCTCTCCCTCTCACTCCCCACCCTTCCTGGTCCCTTCTATCCTCCTCCCTCCTCCTCCTCGAAGCTGCGCACCTTGATGAGTTCTCCATGGAGAGCCTGGGTTGGTTCCGGGGGTCAGGTCCCCCAGATTCTCTGTGCCTCAGTTATGATGCTCTGGAAGCCAGGCTACAAGGATGAGCACCTGTAGGGTGTCTCCCCCACCCCCGTGAAGGGTGGGCAGGTCTAGGCAGGGAAGACTTCCTCCAGCTGGCTCTGCAGGCAGCCCAGCGTTACTGAACCTCAGATTCCCCCACTTGTGTGGTGAGGAAGGAGGACCCCTCTTCTAGGGGACAGTTATGAAGACTGACAAGAGGCACCCTCATAAAACAGCAGGACCTGTTCCAAAGTACAGACCTGAGTCTCGTGTGGTGGTGGATGCCTGTAATCCCAGTACTCAGGAGGCTGAGACAGGAAGGTCACAGGTTTGAGGCCAACCTCAGAAATTTAGTAAGGCCCTCCACAACTTAGTGGGACCCTGTTTAAAAAAAAAAAAAAACAAGGTTAAAAGGGCTGGGGTGTAGCTTGGAGGTAAAATGCCCGAGTTCAATCTCAGTACCAAAACAAAAACAAAAGCACAGAAACAAAAACAAAAAATCAAAAATCTAGAAAGCATAGGCATGGCTGGCCACAGTGCTGGGGCTGATGCCCCGCAGGCAGAAGTCTGACACTGGCTGTCCATGGTCCATAGGGTGGTCGCTGACTCATAATAACACCATGAAGAAGCAGCTACCATTACCATCCCATTTCACAGACCCGGAAAGGGGGGAGGAAAAGTGGTTTGACTTACCCACGGCTACACAGCCAAGGAGACAGGGACCTGCCCTGCGAGGGCCATTTGGCCTCTTCCTCCCTGGCTGCCACCAGGCAATGCCAAGTCTTGACCCTTCTGCTGCTAGAAGGCTTGTAGACACCCACAGCCACCATTGCCACTGCGGCAGACCTGGACCTCTGTCCTGGAGGAGGCCCCCTCCACCACTTTCTCCCCACCTCTGGTCTGTCCTATGATAGGGATACGGGATTCAGCAGACAGCATAGACACTTCCCTCTGAGTATGCCCTGGTGGTTTGGGGCTGGTCCTTATACCAAACCATTGTTAGGTCATTTTGTTTTGTCTTGTTTTTGGTGGTACTGGGTATTGAACTCAGAGGCATTCTATGACCGAGCTACAACCCCCAGCACAATTTTCTTATTTGCAAACAGGGTCTCGCTAGGTTGATGAGAGCCGCACTACTTGCTGAGGCTGTCCGTAAACCTATCCTCCCATCTCAGCCTCCCAAATACAGGGATTATAGGCACCTGAAATTTGAATTTAACTGGACATCCTGTATTTGATCTGGCAACTCTACTCCGGAGGGTCAGTCTAAGACATAGCACCAAGAAGACCAGGGGCCTCCAGCACATGCTCAGAACTGCTGGATATCTGAGTTGGGAAAGGCTGGGTGTCCTTGTTTTCTCTACAAGGCCTCCCTGGTCTGGCACTGTCCCAGGGGCCAGGCGGACACTGGGCCCCAGGCCTCGCATCCCCACATGTTAATACCAGGGACAAGGGATCAGGGATGAAGAAAGAAGAGCCAAGGAGCCACGCTCTGCCCTTTCCAGGCTGCATGGCTGTAGGCAAGTGGCTTGCCCTCTCTGGGCTTCAAAGGCTGAAGCAGGAAAAGTGTCTCTCTGCCTGGTAGGGCTGTCATAAGGATGAAAGGGTCTTGTGTGTACGCCACACTGCTCTGGCAGGCCCCACTCTGGGCCTCTGCTCAGCACCAGACACCCCCACTGGTAGGCAAGCCGGGACTCAGGAATACACTCTTTGCTCCTGGCCCTCACCTCCCACCTCATCCCGCAAGTTCTTTTTGTCCTTCCTCCAATACCTATCCAGACTCTGGCCAGTGTTCCCACAGCGCCTCTGCCTGGCCGCCCTCACCTTCTGCCCGTGACCACAGGAGCCCCTTTCCTCCCCCTTGTGCCCAACCCCATCTGTCCGCCCACAGATGACAGCTGGGGTCCTTTCAACAATCGGATCAAGGTCTTCCACTGCTTAAAACCGTCCAGCAATTCCCCCTGCACACAGATTAAAACCTGGGCTCCTTGCCCTGACCTACAAGGGCCTTAGTGGTCAACTCTGGCCTCAGCCCCTGCCGCCTCCCACACATTCTGCATCAGCTCTGCGGCCTGTCCCCCACCCACCTGCCCGGTCCCTGGTGGCCCATCTGCACCTGGCCAGCACTGTCTTGCCAGCCGCCCATCATTTGAATGACCTCGGTGATTTTCCAGAGTCCCCAGTGTAAGGAGCTTGCGTGGTGCAGAGTGGGTTGTCTGTCCCTGCAGGGTGAGCCAGAGCTGTGCCACCGGGCTTTCAGGTCACCAGAGTTCTTTTGTGTGTGTTTTGGGGGCTGGGGATCCCAGGTATTAAACCCATGGGCCTTCTACCTCTGAGCTACACCCTCAGCCCTCCTTTTCATTTTTTGTTTTGAAACAGGCTCTTGCTAAGTTGCTGAGGCTAGTTTTGAACCTGAGATCCTTCTGTCTCAGCCTCCCAAGTATTAGAATTACAGGCATGGTCCACCAGGCCTAGCTAAGGTCATAGTAGTTCTGACTTCCAGGGGTGGCCATCAGAGCCCGTAGCATTTGCTGAGCGTGAGTAGTGTGCGTGTGTAATTCCAAGTCACACCAGTGTTCCTTGAAAGCCAGTGATTTGGGACCCAGGAGATATTCGGCGATTGTGTGTGTGGGGGGGGGGCGCTAGTGGGTAGAGGCTGGGAACCCTGCTCAGCATCCCACAGTGCACAGGACAGCCCCACTACAGAGAATTACTCTGCTCAAAACATCGGCAGCACCCGGCTTGATTAACCTACCTGGTGCAGGTGGAGGTGCAGTGGAGGGGCCTGCCTACCATGGGGCAGGGAAGGGCAATTCTTGTTGGGTGGTGGTGGAGATTCTGATCTGGCTCAGGTGCAGGGGAGGTGTGGGGAAAGGGGGTGGGGTGAGGTGCAGGGGTGGCAGCTCGCCTGAGGCCCAAGCTGGAGGCAGCCATGTTCACATGGGACGACTGTCCATCCTCAGAACAGTCCTTTGGCAGAGGAGGCACAGAGAGCCCTGGTGACTTGTGCAGTACCACGGCAGGGTGGATGGTCTGATCTTGAAGGTGGTGTGTGCTTGCTCTTGCCCACCCGGTGTGCGCGTGTGCAAATGTTGCCACCTACTTCGCCCCAGGACTATGGCGTGGCGCTGCGGGGCCTGTGCGAAGATGCCCTGGAGGGTCTGCTCTTCCTGCTGCTCTTCTCCCTCCTGTCCGCAGGGGCCCTGGCCACCGCCCTCTGCAGCCTGCCCCGGGCCTGGGCCCTCTTCCCGCCCAGGTCAGCAGGGGAGAGAGGGCAGGGTCCCAGGGGAGGGGACAGGAGGCAGCACCCAGGGCCGCCATGGGGGAGGGTGTGGCCTCCTGATGGGTCCCCATCCTGCTTCTCTGCCGCTCCCCACATCACACCCCAGTGATGACGATGAGGACACGGATGACGACGACCCTTTCAACCCTCAGGTATGGGCCCTGGTCTGCGGGAAGAGGCTCTGGACTACTGGGTCAGAGGGAGGAGGCCTGGGGTTGGGGCCTGGACCCCTGGGTCTAGGGGTGGCGACTCTGGACCCACAGTACAAGGCAGTTCCACTCATTTTCCTCCCCTTCCCTGTCGCCCTGGCAGGAATCCAAGCGCTTTGTACAGTGGCAGTCCTCTATCTGAGCTCCTCCTCCCTGCCAGGCTGGAGTCTGCCTCCCCTCCTGGGTGAGCTTCCAGGGGTGGCCTTAGCCCTCTGCTCTCTCCCAGCACTCTAGGGTGCTCACGTGCCATGTGGGCGGGTGCCAGGGTGGCCCCGCAATCTGTGTCAGCACCTTCTCTCTGCCTCTCTCTGCAGCTCCTTCCCTGGTTGCCGGAGGAGACCCCACTAACCAGCCTGACTGGGCTCTGACCACTAACACTGAGGGCCACGGACACCCCATACAGGACCGCCTCCTGCCCTGGCCCAATGCCCCCACCTGTCCTTGGCCCTGGGGATAGCTGAGGGGCAGAGCATGGATCAGAGTTGGCAGAGGAGGGGGCAGGCGGACAGCCCCATGCCCTCGTCCCTGGCTACTGGTGCCATCCCTAGAGGGACTCTGCTGGGGCGGGACCAGGAGTCCCCCTGCCCTCCTCACCCAGTGAGCTCTAGCCCCTGGTCTCACCTGGTGGCACTAACCTGGAAAGGGTTGATTGGAAATAAAAGGGAAGACTTTATTTTACAAGCAGTGAGTTCTTATTCTCCTTTCCCCAGATTCTGCCCCTTGCTGGGCTAGGAGAGCCCTTTCCCTGGGCTGCAGTTCCAGTCCCTGCCCAGCAGGGGTTCTACTTTGAAAAGTCACACTGGTATCCAGAAACAGAAAAACTAGAAATAGATGTGTGTGTGTGTGTGTGTGTGTGTGTGTGTGTGTGTGTGTGTTGGGGGGAGGGGTGTACACGACAGCTGACCAAATGCAAGTCCATGTGGAAGCGCCGTTCGGTTTAGCACAGTGCCCAATCAGCTCACTCTATTCAGCAGAAACCTCCCACAGATGGGTGAAAAATCTAAATGTGTACCAGTAAAAAGACAAAAGTATTTTGAGTGAGATTAGAATATTTTTTATGTTGCACGACTAGGTGGTATGGTGGGGAGAGCTTTAATCATGATAAGGGCAGCCAGGTACGGCAGCACACGCCTTCCCAGTATCAGTTGAGACAGTAGAACCACAGGTTTAAAACCAGCGTCAGAATTAGCAAGATTCTTGGCCGGGTGTGGTGGCGCACGCTTGTAATCCCCGCGCTTGGGAGGCGGAGACAAGAGGATAGCGCAGGTTTGAAGCCAGCTGTGCGGGCTTAAGAGACCCTGTTTACAAATTAAAAAAAAAAAAGAAAAAAATATATATATATGAAATAGGTCTGGGAGTGTAGCCCAGAGGTAGAAGGGCTTCCAGGAACCCAGTACCACCAAAAAAAAAAAAGAAAAAAAGAATTAGCAAGATTCTCAGCAACCTAGTGAGACCCTGTTTCTAAACAAAAAAATAAAAAGAGTTGGGATGTAGCTCAGAGGTAGAAAACAGCTCCTGGGTACAATCCTCAGTACCACCACCAAAGAAACAAACAAACAAACAAACAACAACAAAAAAAAACATGTCCTAAGTCCTGAAAGAGAAAGACAATTTGATAAACCACAGAATGAAGGTAAAGTCAAAAGACACAATTATTTATTTATTTATTTATTTATTTATTTATTTATTTATTGCGGGTCTGGGGATGGAACCCAGGGGTATGCGACCTCCGAGCTACACCCTCTGCCCTTTTTTTTTATTCTTTATTTTTTTGAGACAGGGTCTCACTAAGTTGTGGAGGGCCTCACTAAGTAGCTGAGGGTGTCCATGAACCGAGATCCTCAGGTCTCAGCCTCCTGAATGAAAAGACACAATTTTTATGGTCTGGGAAACAGTATGTGTGTTTAACATACATGCATGGCAAAGAAATAGATTATACTTAATACATAAATATAAACTGCAAGTTTCTATAAGCTAAGAAAAAGGTAACTCGATTTAAAAATAAACAACTGAAGGGGGGGCGTGGTGGTGCACACTTGTAATCCCAGTGCTTGGGAGGCTGAGACATGAGGATTGAAGTGTGAGGCCAGCCACAGCAACATAGTGAGACTATGGGAGGACTGCGCAGGTTCAAAGCCAGCCTCAACTACTTTGAGATCATGTTTCCAAATAAAATATTAAAAAAAAAATAGGTCTGGGAGTGTAGCCCAGGGGTAGAAAGCCCCTGGGTTCCCTGGGTTCCATCTCCAGTACCACAAAAAATAAAATAAAAAACGGGTGTAGTAGTACATGTTTATAATCCCAGTACTTGGGAAGTTGAGACAGGAGGATCAAGACTCTAGGACAGCCTCAGCAAGCAGTGAGACTCTCATCAACCTATTCAGATCTTGTCTCAAAATAAAAATAAAGCCAGGCGTGGTGGCACAGGCTTGTAATCCCAGCATTTGGGAGGCTGAGACTGGAGGATCGCGGTTTGGGGACAGCCTCAGCTACTTAGTGAGGCCCTCCACAACTCAGTGAGACCCGGTTACAAAATAAACAATAAAATATAGGGCAGGGGGTGTAGCTCGGAGGTCAAGTGCCCTTGGGTTCCTCCCCAGACCCACAAAAATAAATAAATAAAATAGGGTTGGAAATATAGCTCAGAGGTAGCATGCCCTTGGGTTCAATTCCCAGTACCACAAAATGGGCATTCATTAAGCAAAAATACTAATGCCCATAAATGAATAAAAATTAGAAAACAATTAGGAGACAAAATGTGAACCAACCAACAACATTTCTTTCCTGCTACCTAGTTATCAAGAAATTAAAGAGGGGTACTAGCTGAGTGTGGTGGCACATGCCTATAATCCCAGGAGGCTGAGACATGAGGATTGAGGTGTGAGGCCAGCCACAGCAGGTTGTTGAGGGAGACTCAACAACCTAGGGAGACCCTTTTTCAATATAAAAAGGGCTGGGGATGGGGGCGGAGCTGAGGGGTAGAATGTCCCTGGGTTCAATCCCCAGTAACACACATACAAAAAAGGGTACTACCCTGAGTTGGCCAGAATGTGCAGGAATAGGCACACACACATACAATTCCCCACATCCTCTGGAGAAAAGAAGGCATCTGCTCATATATGACAAAATCAAAACTATGCACACGTCCTAACCCAGCAATCCTGATTTTGGCAATCAATTTCCAGAAGGTACAGGCATTGAGGATTTGCATGAAAAGCTGTTTGCGACAGCACTATTTTGATCAGCTAAACCCTGGAAATGAGAGTCTCGTCATTCCAGAGAGCAGGGCTCTCTGTAAGACAGCAGCTCTCAGCTGAGTTTGGGACTTTGAGGGAAGGCGGCAGAGAAGCCGCTGGAGCTGGTGTCAGGCAGGGGCAACAGAGAGGACAGAGGCAGAGGAGCCACAGGAACAAGAGGGAGGCAGGCGGCAGGCGTCCCTGGGCCCCAGTCCCAGCCCCGCTACTGTCCACCCCCACAGACCTAGGCAAGTCATTTAGCAGGTTGTACCTCAGGGGCTTCATCAGACAAATGGGTATCATACATCCAAAAACTCACCTTGGATAAATCAGGTAAAAAGAAATCTTTTTTTTTTTTTCTGGTGACACTGGCACTGTTTTTGTTGTTGTTGTTGTTGTTGTTGTTTTTGGTAGCACTGCATCCAGGGGCATTCTACCTCTGAGCTACACCCCCAGCCCGATTTGATTTTTTTTATTTCGAAACAGGGTCTTGCTAGGTTGATGAGTCTCACTACTTGTTGACACTCTCGTAGAGCCTGCGATCGTTCTGTCTCAGCCTCCCAGGTATTAGGATTACAGGCATGTGCCACCACACCTGACACAAGTAAAAGGAATCTAAAGGCGATGTGATTCCCTCACTTAGACTCTGATACACAGAAAGAACAACAGTGGAAAAGGTACTGAAGTCCAAATGAAGTTTGGGGCTTAGTTAAGAGTAAGGCACTGATGGGCATGGTGGCACATGCCCACAATCCCAGTATTTCAGAAGCTGAAAGGAGGGTTTCATGGTCTAGGTCAGCCTCTGCAACTTAGCAGGACTCTCAGTAATTTAGCTAGACCATCTCAAAATTTAAAAAATCTTAATAGCCAAGTGTGGCGGTGCATACTTGTAATCCCAGCACTTGTGGAAGGCCGCAGTTCGCAGACAGCCTCAACTACTTAGTGAAGCCCTTTGCAACTCAGTGAGACCCTGTTTCAAACTAAAGCCAGGCGTGGTGGCACATGCTTGTAATCCCAGCATTCAGGGGGCTGAGACAGGAGGATCGTGGTTTGGGGAGAGCCTCAGCTACTACTTAGTGAAGTCCTTTGCAACTTAGTGAGACTGTTTCAAAATAAAGAGTAAAAAATTGGGCTGGGGGTATAGCTCAGAGGTAGAATGCCCTGGGTTCAATCCCCAGTACTGCAAAAAAGAAAAAAAAATCTTAACAATAAAAAGGAGCTGAGGGTCTGGCTTGGACGTCAAATGTTCCTGAATTTAATCCCCAATCCCCAATACAGAAAGGAAGAAAGGCAGGCCGGGCGTGGTGGCACACACTTGTAATCCCAGCATTCGGGAGGCTGAGACAGGATGATAGTAGTTCTAGGACAACCTCAGCCACTTAGTGAGGCCCTTTACAACTCAGTGAGAACCTGTTTCAAAATAAAGAATAAAAAATTGTGCTGGGCGGGTAGCCCAGAAGTAGAATGCATACCATAAATAAATAAATAAATAAATAAATAAATAAATAGGACACCCCAATTTTGTGTTCTAAAAAATAAAGAAATAATGTATCAATGATGAATTCTTAGTTTTGACAAACCATGGTAATATGACAAAAGGAGGAGCCGGGTGTGGTGGCGCACTTTTGTAATCCCAGCATTCGGGAGGCTGTGACTGGAGGATCGTGGTTCATGGACAGCCTCAGTTACTTGGTGAGGCCCTGTGCAACTTAGTGAGACCCTGTTTCAAAATTAAAAAAAAAAAAGAAAAAAATATGGCAGGGGGTCGAATCCCTCTGGGTTCCATTCCCAGACCTGCAGAGAGAGAGAGAGAGAGAGAGAGAGAGAGAGAGAGAGAGAGAGAGAAAGAAAACACACTAGGTAGAGAATATGCCTGACTCCTTATAATCGCTGCAACGTTTTCCGTAAATCTAAAATGATCATTCTAAGCCAGGACTGGTGGCGCTTGCTTGTAATTCAAGTATTGGGAGGCTGAGACAGGAGGATCACAGGTTTGTGGCCAGACTCAGCTACATAGTGAAGCCTTTTGCAACTCGATGCTCGATGACACCCTGTTTCAAAATAAATAATAAACCGGGCGTGGTGGCGCATGCTTGTAATCCCGCGCTTGGGAGGCAGAGACAGGAGGATCGCACAGGTTCGAAGCCAGCCGCGTGCGCTGGCTTAGAGACCCTGTTTCCAAATAAAAATGTAAAAATAGGTCTGGGAGTGTAGCCCGGAGGTAGAAGGGCTTCCAGGAACCCCAGTACCACCAATAAATAAATAAATAGATAAATAATAAAACAGGGCTGGGGGGTAGAGCGCAGAGATAGAATGCTCCTGGGTTCAATCCTCAGTACCAAAATAAAATGATTAAATCGTTCAATTTAAGAAAAAAGGGATAGGGAAAAAATCTATTATGCTAACATAACAAAAATATCAATTTAAGAAAAAGTAAAGGAATAGGGAAAACTCTATAATGCTAACATTAACAAAATGATACAAAGTATGTAGCTGTCTAGAGAAGCTCTTAACAAGAGAACACGGGAAGGAATGTGAAGTACTGTTCAACCATTTACTATTAACCACAGTGACCTAGCCTCTGAACCGGACTGCACAATTTGGTATTGGAGATTGAACTCGGGGGAATTCTCCCTCCGTGCTACACACCAGGTCATTTTTATTTTGAAACAAGGCCTCATTAAGTTACTGAGACTGGCCTCGAAACCCGCGACCCTTCTGTCTCAGCCTCCTAAGTACTGGGATTACAAGCCCATGCCACCACGTCATGCCGGACTGGACAATCTTAGCATTTGGATGGAAACAGAGCGCGGATTCAAAAGGTTACTTGCAGGGACCAGTGGCTAACTGGCCCAGTGTCTCATCCCGACCTCAGATGCGCTCAGATCCACACGTACCTACCCCCGCGGAGCGCTCTTCTCCCCAGGACCCCACGACCAGTGCTCTGCCCACAGCCCACGCTCGCTGCCGGCCGCCTCCAGTTCGCACGCTCCGTCCCCTAAACCAGGTGCGGCGTCCAGGCTTATTTACTAGGGCGCTACCCTTCCGGGTGGGGGCTGCTCCTCTCCCCCTATGACTGGGCTCATCTTTCTCTCTCGTGAGTTTCCACGTCACTGTGCCGTGGGTAGTCTTATGGCTCTCGTCACTCCAGTTTACGCTTTAAGGGTTAACAATGGCGGCCTCTGGCTGAGTCCAAACAAGACTGCGTGCGGAGGCAGAGCGCTAGGGCACTCCGCCGCCTTTGTCCCCTCGGGGCCACCGTCCCCGCCCGGACTTCCGGCTTGCCTAAAAACGCCCGCCGCGCGCTTGCGCAGGCGGGAGGGCGGGCTCAAGCCAAATCGGCAGCTTCCATTGGCTGTGCATGGAGTGGGGGCGGACGAGGCCAGCGAGTGACGTCAGGACGCCGCGAAAAGGACGTCGAAGCCAAAGAAGACGGGAGCCAGCCGGGTGGCAGATCGTTGTCGCGGCTGTAGTGCTAGCCGCCTTGGGCCGCTGCTGTCGAGTCCCAGGAGCGAACGGATCTGGTTGGTGTTGGGAATGGCCAGGGAGCGGGCGGACGGGTGGGGACGGCTCTTCTCTCGACCCTGCGCCCCGCGAGCCGAGGCCTGCTGGGCGGTCGTGCCTTCGGACGCCGCGCGAGCGTCGCCAGGGTGTGGCGGTGGGGCGGCCACTGCGCCTGCGCACCAGCGCGCCGGGGGCGGGGGGCGGGGGCCCTGTGCGTTCATCCCTCTGCCCCTCCCTCGAACCCGGCGGTTTTAGTTGAGCCCTACCCCCAACCCGATTGACCGCGGCTTCGCGGCCGGTGGCGTTGCCTGGGCGACGGCGGCCGAGCGCGGCCTCGGTCGCGGGCTTGGTGCGCAGGTGCGGCGGCAGCAGTTCCGGCCTCAGTCCCTGGACCCGGGCGGCCTGTTCGTCTCCCGCGGTCCCCCTCCGCTTTCCCGGGCCTGCGGGACAGCCAGGTGCTTCCCGGATCGCGGGCCTCGCGTCTCTCCAATCCAGGATCTTGTCTCCAGCCCCCTAAACCTTAGCCCTAATCTCTCTCCTGCATTTTCTAGCTCCAGATTCCTCTTCCTTTCTCTTGAACTTTTTGTAAGACTACCTGGTTCTCTAGTCGGATTCACAGTCCTTGTCCTTTCACGTTCCTTACAGTGTTTCTCACGCCAAACTTTTAATGACTTCCTAAAGATGCTTTGGGCCTCCTTAGATGTTCCCCAATGCTTTATCTCCAGACTCCATCCAAAAGGTGCCCCACTTCCCTCTCTCTCCCAGGCCTATCCATACTTAGAAACCTCCCATAGGGGTCTTTTTTTTTTTTTTTTTTTTTTTTTGCAGTACAGGGATTGAGCCCAGGGGCATTCTGCCTCCGAGCTACACCCCATCCCTATTGTTTTACCTATTGTTTTAGTCTTTATTTTGAAACAAGGCCTCATTAAGTAGTTTAGGCTGGCCTGGAACCTGCTATCCTCCTGTCTCAGCCGCCCAAGGACAGGGATTACAAGCATTCACCATGCCCGGCTCCATAGGGTTCTTTTCTCTCCCCTTGGGCGATTTTTAGTCTGGAAGTGTTCCTGGGAATTTATTTCCCCATATCAAGGATCCCCTAGGGAATATTCAGTCTCGGCTTCTCAGGGAAACTCCCATAAACCTCCTTTTCTCTTAAACATTTTCTTCATCCTCCAGTGTTCTCCCAAGCCTAATTCTCCTTTCCTTATAGTGTTAAAAGGCTTCCCTCTTTCCAAGCTTCTCATGTTTAAGGGTCTTTCAGACTTTTCTTATTGGAGCATCTTCCTCCTTCCTCTCAGAATCTGTATTGTCAGGAATTCTTCTTGGGTCCACTAACCTTTACTGAGGCCCCCTCCCACCCTCTCCACCTTTGCCCTACTTTTCTCAGGGTTTCCTTCTTATCCCCAATCTCACGGATTTCAGACTGGGGAGTCCCTTCAGGCTTTCTTGTTTTCACATCCTTCATTTTCAGTCTTGAGTACTACAGTAAAACCAGGGTCTTGCCCATGTACTCTACTCCTTTATTCTGTACCCAGAATTCTTTTCAGATTTTTTTACCCTAGTGGTTCCTTCAGACTATCCCTTTCAAACTTCCTTTTTCCCAAGGGTCTACCTGCTCTCCTTCCCCACTTCATAACATGTTCCTTGAGCCTTCTTGAGTCTCTTCAACTCTTTCTTTTTCTCATAGACAGTGAAAAAGCAGTCTGGCTCCCGAGGTCCACTCCTTAAACCCCAAGGTCCAGATGGCGGCCAACGTGGGTGATCAACGTAGCACAGATTGGTTAGTGGGGCTAGAGGGAGAAAAGTCAGTAGGGTGGGAAAGAGGAAGCAAGACCCAGTGCTGTCCTCTGGGGTGGGAACTCCCACAGCCTGGGGAAGTGATTTAGCATTCCTGGGGGGTGGGGAGGCTATTCCTGGCCTTGGGCACAAAAGGACACATGGAATTGTAGTGTGGAGATGGGATAGTCTTCCCCTCTGAGTTATCCTTTGCTTCAGAGAAGGTGATGGTTCTTTCAGGCATCTGTGACTAGGAGGCAGCCATTAGCACTTAGTAACTTGGTCATTTGTCTTTCTGTGAGTCCTATATTTTAAAAAAAATGTATAGTAACATGCTGAGCATGCATGGTGTCAGACAGAATTAATTGGTTCATAAACACTGAAGCCTCCTAGGTGCTGGATTGAATTTTGTGAGTACTGACCACCCTTGTAATTAGAAAACTTAGGCTCAGATAGGGAGCCTAGATCTGAGGTTCAAGGCCTGGTATTTGCCTCCTGCCATCTTGTCCACCTGTGTGCAACGTGAAAATGACTGACTCACTGTCTTGCCTCTGTAGGTCCTCACAGTACAGTGTGGTGGCTGGCACCGGTAGAGAGAATGGCATGGAGACTCCCATGCATGAGAACCCAGAGTGGGAGAAGGCCCGCCAGGCCCTGGCCAGCATCAGCAAAGCGGGAGCTGCCAGCAGCTCCAAAGCCAGCAGCAACGGGCCTGTGGCCGGTGCACAAGTAAGAAGGCCACATGGCCTGGGGACCCTGAGCAGGGGTTATCATGAGAATGATTCAACTTGGTATCCTCTCATCATTAGGGTAGGGTGTCCTGGGGGAAATGTAAGTAGTTGTTTTTCTGCTATGTGAATATTATGAAGGGAAAGGGTCTATTTCCTTGAGGCAGCCAGGGTAAAATGCGTTCCTGAAAAGGGAGGTTGTGCCCTAGTTTTGGAGATGTCCGAGTGTGACAGTAGAGATGGGTTCTCTTAGTTCAGACATGTTTATTTCCCTTCTTTTGCAATTACTCACCACTGGAGAATGCTGTACTCCTGGGGGGCTGTGGTGCCCATGGACTCCTGATAATAGAGCTCATGGGATGGGGCCTCTGTCTCCACAGTATGTGTCTCAGGCAGAAGCCTCGGCTTTGCAGCAGCAGCAGTACTACCAGTGGTACCAGCAGTACAACTATGCCTACCCCTACAGTTACTACTATCCCATGGTGAGTTCCTGGCTGGAGGGTGAGGGGGCATCTGTCAGTGTGGGCAAGGGGCAGTTGATGGAGTGGAGACAGTGATGCTGCTCAGAAACCCTCCCCTAGCTCCTGGTCCACGAAGTAAATCCCAGTGCCTCACCTGCGGCCTGCTAGGTCCTCCATATCTGGTTCAGGCCCTCCCCTCTCTTAATTTCATCTTGTTGTTAAGACCGTCTCTACATTAGCACAGGCCAAGTCTGCTTGTGCTTTGCTCTGTTGCAGCTCTCTCCTTCCCTGTGCCCTCCTCAAGGCAGTCTCTGCTCAGAAAGCATTTGAGAGAGCCGCTCCCTGCCAGACTGTTGCCTACAGTAGCATTCTGACCTCTGTTCCTTTTCTTGGCCTTTTTTTTTTTTTTTCATGGTGTTTATCACAGGACTTGTTACATGTTTGTATTTACCACCAGGCATATATTTTTAGCACAGAGCTCATTAAAGCATGGACTTTTGCTTTTTAATTCTTTATTATAGAGCTTACAAGAGTGGGCACTCATTATTTGAATAGATTTTTCTGGTAGTGTGAGTAGGATGTGGGATCAATGGAGGTTTGTATATATGTTTTATATATGTATGTAAATATATACGTATGTATGTAAATATATACATATGTATGTATATATACAGACACGTTTGTACAGGGGAGAGGAAAAGGGTAAGGGATCCATAGAGGCTCTGGTTGCACGTGGTTCTGAGCAGGCAGAAGGGGGCAAGGAAGGCCTGCCACTAACCCTCCCTCCTGTGCCTCTGGCAGAGCATGTACCAGAGCTACAGCTCCCCATCCCAGTATGGGATGGCCGGCTCCTACGGCTCAGCCACACCCCAGCAGCCATCGGCACCCCAGCACCAAGGGACTCTGAACCAGGTAACACTGTGCCCAGCCAACTCCCAGGTCAGGCTGATGGAGGGGAATGCAGATTTTGAGGGGGCTAGCAATAAGGAATCTCTTACACTACTTAAGCTACTTTTCCCCCCAACTCCTCCCCCCCATCCCATGTCGCCTGCCAAGTAGCTTCTGATCTAAGAATGGGGAGAGCAAAGCATATTTTTGAAACTAGGTGGGTCCAGGGCTTGGCAAGGCGAAGGGCTGCAGTGTTGGGATATGTCAAGAGTGATTTATAGTGTGACAGTCTGCTTTCTCTATTTTTCTTCAGCATGTGCATGTGTGCATGCATGCACGCGCACACACAGGCACAGTCAGTGTCTGTCTGTCTGTCTCTCTCTCTCTAGCAGTATGACTGTGCATTTTACCTGCAGCTTGGAGGGATGGAGGAGCCTAAGGTGTAGGAGACAGATAGACCTGGGTTAGAATCTAGCTTTACCATCGCTGTGTATATTCTTAGGGTTCAGTTTTACCTCTGCATCTCAATTAGGTCTCTGGAGGGGGTTCCCTGTGTGTCCTAGTCATGTATGTCTCCTGCCAAGTCAGAAGCCACTGGAGTGAGCCTGCTGTCACTATCACTCAGTGTCAATGTCATTGACACTATCAGACTCCAGTGCTGAAATGCTGGCAAATGTTGCTTAACAGCTGGGGTTGTGGAGAGTTGCTTGGTTTCTTGGAGCCTGAGTCAGTTCTGAGCTCTGTGAGGGGTTGTACAAACTGTGCACCTTGGGAGTTACTAGGGTCAGACTGATAACTGGGAAGGTCATGCAGCTGAGGTGACAAGCACCTAGAGTTGAGGGCCAGCACCAGAGCTTTGCCCCCACCCTGGTTCTCCTGCAGCCCCCAGTTCCCGGCATGGATGAGAGCATGGCCTACCAGGCCTCCCCTCAGCAGTTGCCAGCCGCGCAGCCCCCTCAGCCCTCAAACCCCCCGCACGGGGCCCACCCACTGAGCAGCGGCCCTCAGCCTGGAGCCACCCCTGCCACACAGCACAGCCAGGCGGGGCCCCCTGCAGGTCAAGCCTATGGGCCACATAGCTACAGTGAGCCCGCCAAGCCCAAGAAGGGCCAGCAGCTGTGGAACCGCATGAAGCGTAAGTTGGCAAAGTTGTGGGAGGCCAGAGGGTTGGGGGCCAGGACCTTCTTAGAGCTCCTGACCGTGAGATACGTAGGGTGCGCTCATCCTGTGCTGGGGTGCTTTCCCGTGCTCAGTCCCTGTTCCCTGTTGCCCTTGGTGCTTTCATTGCCTTCCAAGGGTGGGGGACTCGTGTCTGGGAGGGACCTAACCCCAAGTTGTGTTGCCCTTACAGCGGCCCCTGGGACTGGAGGCCTCAAGTTCAACATTCAGAAGCGGCCATTTGCTGTTACTAATCAGAGCTTCGGCTCCAGCACAGAAGGCCAACACAGCAGCTTTGGTCCTCAACCCAACCCAGAGAAAGCCCAGAACCACAGGTGACGGTCACCCCTTGCCTATGCCTTACCCTCATGCTAAGCTCAGCATCTGCTCCCACCCTCTGCTGGGCTTCCCACCCTGAGTCCATTTGCTTCTCCAGACAGGGAAAAGTTCCTTCCCTGGGGGCCTTTATGAGGTGGAGGAAATGCTTGCATTGTGCCCGGCATATGTGCTAGCTGAGTGGTCTTGTGGGTCTCTGGGTTTGTGCTCCTTCTGGCTCAGGCCCTCATCTGCCTCCCACAGTGGGCCTTCTGCCCGGGGGAACCTGTCTGGGAAGCCTGACGACTGGCCGCAGGATATGAAGGAGTATGTGGAACGATGCTTCACTGCCTGTGAGTCAGAGGAGGACAAGGACAGGACGGAGAAGCTGCTCAAGGAGGTGCTACAGGCCCGGCTGCAGGACGGCTCGGCCTATACCATTGATTGGAGCCGAGAGCCTCTGCCGGGGTCAGTCTGGATGGGAGAGTGGTGCTGTGAGGTTGGGCCGATGGGTGCCAGGCTGGAGAGCTCTAGAGCCACAAAGCTTGGATCCCAGGTCATGAAGTCCTGGGTTAGAAGGCCCAGTGGTGTGGGCTGAGGCACAGGAGTAGCTGAGGTTGGGGTCCCAGGGAGGGGTGGGGCTATGGGCTGGCATGTTTTGCTCAATGGATAAGAGCACATCCAGGACACAGAGCATTGGGCTTGGTCCCTTTCCTGTACCACAGTAGCTATGTCGCCCGGGTAAGTGCTTTTCCTCTCTGAGGTGGCATCCCTGGGTGGTGGGGTGAGTCTGCAATCCTGCTGGTTGGTGGCCAGTTTGGTAATGCCCTGCCCTGCTGTATCCTCAGGCTGACCAGGGAGCCTGTGGCGGAGAGCCCCAAGAAGAAGCGGTGGGAGGCCCCTAGTAGCCTTCACCCTCCCAGGGGGGCAGGCTCAGTGACCAGGGGCGGGGGTGCCCAGTCCCAGCGAGGGACACCAGGGGCTGGGGGTGCTGGCCGAGCCCGGGGCAGCAGCTTCGCCAAATTCGGCAACCGCAACGTCTTCATGAAGGATAACAGCTCTTCCTCCAGCACGGACTCCCGTTCCCGCTCCTCCTCCAGGTCCCCTACCCGCCACTTCCGGAGAAGGTATGTAGTGTGCATCGTAGGGCAGCTGGGAATGGCTGCTTCAGGCCTGACACTCTTGCTTCCTTGTGCAGTGACTCCCACTCAGACTCTGACAGCTCCTACTCTGGGAATGAGTGTCATCCTGTGGGCCGCAGGAACCCTCCCCCCAAAGGCCGAGGTGGTCGGGGGGCCCACATGGATCGGGGCCGAGGCAGAGCGCAGCGTGGGAAAAGGTAAAATTTGGCATGGGGCTGCAGCAGAGGCGTAGACAGGTGGACATTTGGTAGGCTACCGAATGGCTGGAGATTCCTGCCTCCTTCACCTGCCCTGTCCCTTCCCAGGCATGATCTAGCTCCTACCAAGCGCAGCCGCAAGAAGATGGCAGCACTGGAATGTGAGGATCCGGAGCGTGAGCTGAAGAAGCAGAAGCGGGCGGCCCGCTTCCAGCATGGGCACTCCCGCCGTCTGAGGCTCGAGCCCTTGGTGCTGCAGATGAGCAGTTTGGACAGTAGTGGGGCTGACCCTGACTGGCAGGAGCTGCAGATCGTGGGTACCTGCCCTGACATCACCAAACACTACCTGCGTCTCACCTGTGCCCCTGACCCCTCCACCGTGCGCCCCGTGGCGGTAAGTCCAGGGTGGGGCATGTCAGCTTCATGAAGTGCTGGCCTGAGGCCTAGGGAGCTAACACGGGGGATGGCGGGGGTGTAAGGCAACAACCCTGGCCACAGGAAGACCCAAGCCTGTCTCCCCTCCACACTTGGGGCCTCAGCCTGGCTAAGATCTGTGTTCTCAGGTGAACTCAGGGTAGACCAGGTAGACTTGGAGCTCTGCTGTGGAAGGGGTTCACCTAAGCTTTGTTCCCCCAGAGCACCAGGGGGAGTAAAGCCTTTTCCCATACACATGACCCTAGCTGGTGACCATGGGGAAGTCTAGTATTGCTTCACTCCTGACCCACAACCCTGTATGCGCTGAAAATCTGTGAGGGTATGCTGTTGCCATGGATGATAGTCATTTTGCTTGGTGGTTGTTGTGAGTCACCAGCATGGGTTTGATGGTAGAACTCACTGCAAGAATGCTGAATGAGTGGAAATGGGATGGCTTCAGCACAGCCATGCTGTCCTTGCCTAAGGTACACTCTGAGCCTTGATTTGATTTCTTGCCAGGTTTTAAAAAAGTCATTGTGCATGGTCAAGTCCCACTGGAAGGAGAAGCAGGACTACGCCTTTGCCTGTGAGCAGATGAAGTCCATCCGGCAAGACCTGACGGTAAGGTGGACACTGGGAGGGGCCCTGATGCTTGCTGCCCTGCTCCGCTCTGTGTGACTCTTCTCTTCCCCTTGCCTAGGTACAAGGTGTCCGCACCGAGTTCACAGTGGAGGTTTACGAGACCCACGCCCGAATTGCCCTGGAGAAGGTAAGTGAATAGCGTGGGCTTCCTGTTCCTCTCCTGTGGCTGCCACACACCTGCCTGGGCCGATCTCAGTGCTCACCTGCTTCTTCCACATCATTGCCCTCAGGGTGACCATGAGGAATTTAACCAGTGCCAGACACAACTCAAGTCATTATATGCTGAGAACTTGCCAGGCAATGTGGGTGAATTTACTGCCTACCGGATACTCTACTATATCTTCACCAAGAACTCGGGAGGTGAGCGGCCAGCCACCAGCACAGAGGGTGCTGAGCCAGGGTGGTGCCCCGTGGCCTGACCTCTTTGCATTGGGCCTAGACATCACCACAGAGCTGGCGTATCTCACGCGGGAGCTGAAGGCAGACCCTTGTGTGGCCCACGCGTTGGCACTGCGGGCAGCCTGGGCCCTGGGCAACTACCACCGCTTCTTCCGGCTCTACTGCCATGCACCTTGCATGTCTGGCTACCTCGTGGACAAGTTTGCAGACCGGGAGCGCAAGGCTGCCCTCAAAGCAATGATCAAAACGTATGTGGTGCTCTGCTTTCCTGCCCTCCCTGCTGTGGGCCTGCTGAGCCTGTTCCCCTCTGTGTGTTCCTGGCCATTAGCCGCTTCCCATTCCCATCGAGTCTTTCCCCGCCTCTGTTTTTGTTCCCTCGTTGCTTTCCTCCACGGACACTTTAGTTTGGGTCCCTTCTCCCATCATTCTTCCTTGCTGTTCCTGGTTCCCTTCCCTGCCCTGCGCTTCTCCTGTTCATCTTAGCCTGGACCTGGTTTATCTTCCTCTCTCCTGGTCCTGGTTCCCTTTTAAGATCTCTGCTCACCACTGTAGCCCTTCACTGCTACCCGTCTGGAGATAGACTAGAAGGGATGGGTGCTGCTAGTGAAACTCTGGTCTCATGAGTCAGACCCTGTTGCCAGTCAGCTCCTTTTGGGGTACCAGAGTGTTTAGGGGCAGGTGTGATGGGCCAGCCACGCTGGGTGAAAGGCCCTTGCTAACAGAGCCTGTCCTTGATCCACCAGTCTGTGCTGTGGCCTGGGGAAGATGTCTGCTTGACTTAGGTTTAGATCTGTGGTTTTCACTCTGGGTTGAGATGCTTCCAATGTCAGGAGAAACTTTTGGTTGTTGACTAAGGGGAATGCTACTGGCATCTAGTGAATAGAGACCAGGAAAGCTGCTTGATATTGTACAGTGCACAGAACACCCCACCCCTCCGTCAACAGGTCCTGTCATTCTTGCCCAGGTGGAGAAACCCTGGCCAAGAAGTCTGTTGGTAGGTCTCGGGCCTTGAGTGCCACACTGGGTGGCTTGACCTTTCTCATAAGGCAGTGGGAGCCCTAGCATTTCCTTCAGACTTGCCCAAGGGAGAGGCTGAGCCAGAATCAGGGCCATGAGGCAGAAGAGGACGCAGGCACATGGGGATGAGGAGGCAGGGGTCTGCTCTTATCTGGGAGGCCCAATGGGCCCTTGGTGGGCAGCCCTGGAGCGTTAGTGCTGCATATGGGTGTGTGGTTGGTTTTCTCCTGAATTTGTATAGATTTGACCTTGGTTGGCAGCCTGGCCTTAAGTGGCCCTTGTGGGTGAGGTCCTGGCCCATCATTGACCTTATTCTCAACACTTTATCCCTGTGAAGTTATGGCTATTTTTGGCAGATGAGTCCCTCCCCAGGTCGCAGAGCCATGTCCCTGTAAGGGTTGGGAGGTGAGCAGGCTGTCCTGTCCCAGGGCTTCAGGAAATACGGGCTTTGCTGGCAGAAACTGGTTCTGATGCTTAGTGCCTCTGGCTCGCTCTGCCACTTCTGAGCCTTTACTGGGCAGTGACAGTCTGTAGGAGATGGGCCCTAGCGAGCAGGAAGCTCTTCACACAGCTGTTTCCTGGCACACAGAACAAGTGCATAGTGAGTGGTATATATTAATTGCAACCCCTAATCAGTGGTGCGTGGTAGTGAGTGCTGGCCAGGGTGCTCATGCCTGGTTCCCAGGCACAGGTCGCCCATGCAGGCAGGGGAAGCAGCAGGGCTCTCTCTGCTAGCTCTGTTAGTCCTGCCCTCTGCCTGTGCACTGCTCCCTCTCTCTGGCTCTCACCCCTCAGCCAGTGGAGGAGTCAGCTGGGCCCTTTCCCTCCTGTCCCCTCTCCTTCCTGGACAGGTAAGTGTGGGTGAGGGGGGGCACAACTGGGGATGGGGCCACCAACCCTACCCCAGGCCCCCCCAAGCCTCAAAGGTGGGGACGCTGGGAGGTGCTGGGAGAGCCAGAAGGGATCGTGCTGAGGAAAACGCTGTGGGTACCCAAATGGGAGGCACCCACTCCCTGTGTGTGGGGCCCTCCCCTGCCCACCCATCCGCCTCATCGTTTTCTCCTCTTGTCTCCATAGCTTCCGCCCTGCGCTGCCAGTCTCCTACCTGCAGGCCGAGCTGGCCTTCGAGGGCGAGGCCACCTGCCGGGCCTTCCTAGAGCCCCTAGGCCTGGCCTACACGGGCCCGGACAACTCCAGCATCGACTGCCGCCTCAGCCTGGCGCAGCTGCCAGCCTTCTGAGCACCCAGCGAGAACGGGGCGGGGGTGGGGGCCTTGGCCCCCAGCACACCGCCTTTGCGGATTTTGTTTTTGAGCCATGGACTTGGGTTGTAAATTAATTCGTGGGGAGCGGGCTCCAGGAAGAGCCATCGTCGTCCCTGCCCCCGTTTCCCACCGGGGAGTCTGTACAGAGATTTTTCTACATTTTTATTTTTTGCCTCAGAGGGATGGGTTGGGAGGAGGGAGGGGCAGCAGAGGGTTGGGGGCGTGGTCTGCAGGCTGTCTGTCCAGCTTCCACCTCCACTAATGCTGTCTCAGTATTTTTTCTCTCTCTCTTTCGAGCTTGTACTCCGGTACCCGACCCGGCGTGCTGGCCCATCCCATGCCGGGGGGCCAGCAGAAAGAAGACAGGCCGTCCAGCCCGCGCCCGCCAGCAGCGGGGCACCAGCAAACCAGCCCACGTTGCTGCCGTGTCTGCCTCTTCATAGACTCTATTGCCCAGCCCTTTGGGGCCTCAGTGTTTGGGGTGAGGGGAGCTGCTTAGAGACTATGCCCCACCCTCGGCCCCCACCCCAGAAATGCCAATGCCACCATCACCATCAGACCAGCGCCAGCCAGCCACCACGCCGCACTGAGGACTCCGGAGGCCATCGCGGGACCTCGCCGGCCGGGCCGCCTCGTCTCAAGTTGTATTAAGTTGTCTCCGTGTCCCCTTCTCCCTCTGCCCCCAATGTTTCTTCTGATTTTTTTTTCCCCTTTCCCTCCCTCCCTCTTCCTGCTCCCGTCCCTCCCTGGCTCAGCACAGGTAAAAAGGTTACCCTCCCTTCCTCCCTGCCTTCATGGATCACCAGCTCACGTCATGTTTCCTTCTCTTTTCTTTGTGTGTGTGTTTATTTAAGTTATTTTTTTCTTCCTCCCCTTTTCTTTTTGGTCCTCCCTCCCTCTTCTGCCATGTAACTGGAGGATGTGCTATGAGTTCGCAAACAGCTGGACTGTCAGGCTGCTTTTTTTCCAGATGTCCTTCCTTTGCCTCCCTCCCCTCCCCTTCCTTCCTTCATTCTTTTCCTTGGAGCACTGAGCACCATTTGGAAGCTTGAGAGAAACCAAAATTAAAGAAAGAGAGAGAGAGGTTGCGTGCATTTTGTCCTTTTTCCTTGCCCTGTGTCCCCTATTCACTGTTTGGGTCCAGTTTGCTGACCCAGGGGGATCTCAGCCAGTGCCTGGTAGGTGCCACCTGCCCGCCCCATGCGGCACAGCCAGAGGCTTCCCAGGGCCTGGCTCCCCAGCTCCTGGTCCAGACTGAACTTGGGCTCAGGGAGGCACCCTTGGGAGCCGCGGGGAACTTTGGCCAGGGTGAGGTGGGGCTGCAGCCCTCCTGGGGGCTGTAGTACTCTCAGCCCCTCTGCTTCTAGCCTTTGACCCAGCACCTGAGCCAAGTCTTCCAGTGTTGGGGAGGGTGGGGCACAGAGTACATGGTCGCCCAGGAGTACCAAGTCCCTAAATCGCACCCGCCTGGGTGCTGGAAGCCCTGGGGCTGAGAGGACCTGTCTCAGAGTCCCCACTGCAGCCGCCTCCTCCCCTGGGCCAGTCAGCCGCAGCAGGGCCAGGGTCAGATGAAAGGCCTGTGTGGGCACAAGGAACGCAGCACAGGATGGAGCGACTTGGACCAGCTGCTCCTGCGCCTTGGCCACTCCTGCTTGTAGCTCCCGCTCGCTCACCACGAGGGCCACAAAGTGTGTGGGTCGGGGCTGGCGAGGGGCCACAGCCCTGGGTAAAGCAACTGTGTCATGGCCCTCGGTCCAGAGGCCCAGCCCCCACTCTGCTACCATCTCTCCAGCAGACTGCCCTGGGGCTGCCAGCGCCTGCACCTCCCCTCGCAGCAGTTCCGCGGTCGGGGCCTCTGAGGTTGGCTTCAGAGCCCCCTCTGTGTCTCCTGCGAGGTGTGCCCTCAGTTTTTGTGTTCCTGGGTTGGCGGCCCCATTCGGCTCACCTTCTCTGGCTGTCTCGCGCTGTCTAGGCTCCAGGCCCGTCTCCCAGAGTCCTGTCCCGGCCGGCTTTCCACTCCATTCCCCGGGGGCAGCCTGGTCCTCCCACTCTGCTGGGAGACACGTCCCTGGAGCATCTCTACCGTGGCGGCCATCCCCGTCGTCGTCCTGGGCTTGCTCAGGGCGGTGCGCGTCCTCGTCATCCTGCGCGTGCTCACCGTCCAGCGCGTCCAGGATGGTGGGCCCGCGGCCGGCCGCCAAGCCCGAGCCGAAGACGAGGTCCGTGCGCGACGCGCGGTCCCACACCAGGCGGCCCCGGAAGCGGAAGTAGCGCACGCGGTGCTGCGGCACCGCCAGGACGCCGGGCCCCAGCGCGGCCAGCGGCTCGTCCCAGCAGAAGGCGCTGAAGGGCTCCTCGCGCACGCCCAGGAAGCGGTCGGCGTAGCCCACCGAGAAATCGGCGGGGTCGAGGCGGGGGTCCCAGCGGATGCGCTGGATGACCGCGGCGGCCGTGCGCAGCGGCGGCTTCTTGGCCCCCGCCTCGGGCGGAGCCCCGGGGCCAGGCAGCGGCGGCGCGCCGGGGTGCGGCTGGCGGCAGCGGGCGCCGAAGCGGCAGCGGCCCTCCAGGAAGAAGCGGCAGGCCGGCGGGGGCGCGGGCTCCGCGGCCGGGCCCTCCGGCGGCTGCTCGGGCTGGCCGGCCGCCGCCGCCATGGGTGCCGAGGACGCCAGGCCCGGCCCGTCTGCGCGGGGCCAGCCCCGACGGTGGCGCCCGCAGCCCCGCCCGGCCCCGCCACGCCCTCGCCAGTCTCCAGGGCAAGTTCAGCGGTCCAGGTGCGGCGAGTGCTGGGCTCCCGCCCCTCTCCCCGCCAAAGTGGGTGACCCCGCCCTATCCCACTAACTTACACGTTTTTTTAGCTTGGCTCTGCCCCGCAGTCAAAGGGTGGACCTGTGTGAGTGCCTCCCCTCCGGAGGCCTTTGTGAGATTGGGCCGCCTCGTCACACTTAATCACCTGGGCCCTGACCTCTCCCACTCATCTACAGTGGTGCCCTTAGGGAGCCTGCCTCAGTTCCCAGCTAGATAGTTGGCTGGGTGCCCCGCCCTCTTGGGAGTGGCTTAGAGCCTGGCCCCGCCCCCGTCCACCTGGTTTACATCGCAGTCCAGTGGCTGGCCACAGCGATCTGACCTCTAGGGGTCCTCGGAGAGAATCTGGCCCCACCTCCTGTCCACATCCTTCGCCAGCCTTAAAAAACAAAACAAACAAAAAACCGGACGCCTGCAGGCTCAAGCTAAACTCGGGATCCGATCACCCCCCACCCCGGCGGGCGGCACACCTTTGCGGGGAAAAATAGGCCTTCCTCACAGGGGCCACGCCCCCTTGAGGCTCTAAAAAGGTTCACAGGCCAATTCCCTAGACAGCCGCTCCCAGAGTAAATAAAGGGGGGCTCTGCCCGCTCGGGGTGCACCCAGGCCACTCAGGTCCAGGAAGCTGTGGCCGTCGGGCCTCGGTGTCCTGCTGTTCCGCGGGGCCTGCGTCTGGGTCCTGGGGGCGTGCCGCCTAGTCAATATCTGATGAATGAACAAGGCTGTGGGAGGGGCCTGGTCGAGGACCCTCCCCTCTGGGAGGAACACCTCCTGGCCACGTCCCCGAGATCCCTAAAAGGAGTCCAGCTCACCATCGCAAACCAATCATCTACCAGGTGCTGAACTGCAGCCGATACACCTGCTCTCCAAGACTCTGGCACCCCAATGTCCCCTCCCTCCTTGCCCCTTCTCGGCAAAGCGAACAGACAGAGCCCGGGAGCAAATCGTGGCTGTTTATGTGAGCAGAAGTGGGGTGCCGGGGGCGGGAGCACGCAGGAGCCAGGGGGCTACAGGCCGATGACATCGTCCAGCTCAACGTCCGCGCCCGGGCGGCAGCGCGCTCGGAGGTGCTGAGCCCTGGGACCCACCTCCTCGTCGGGCTTGCTGGCCACGGTGCGCTCCGCGTCCATGACGCCCAGCACCGCGTCCAGCATGGAGGGGCCCAGGTCCAGGTGGAAGGAGAGCAGCGGGTCGGCGGGCGCGGGCGCGCGGAGGGCGGGCGCCAGGGGCTGTGGCGCGGCGGGCGGCGGCGCTGCGCGTGGGGTCCCCGCGGGCAGAGCGCGGGGCTCCGGGGGAGGCCCGCCCCCGTGGCGGCTCAGGAACGAGGTGTCACCGAAGGCGTCGCCACCGCGCCCCACGTGCAGAGTGTGTCGGAAGTCACCCAGCGGCGCGGAGATGGACAGCGCGCCGCGCTCCGGACGCTTTTTGGGCTGCGCGGGGCCCAGCTGCTTCAGCACCGGCATCTGTTGGGGGCACAGGCGATCAGCGCTGCCTCTCCCCTGGAGCCCTGCTACATCCCCCAGCCCCGCCCACCAGCCCGTGGCTGTCTCTAAGGCCCCTCTCCAGAATGGCAGAGCGGCAGCGGGACGATTATTCCCATTTTAGAGGTGGGGAGACTGAGGTTCTGAGAGGTCCGGGGTCATAGCTGCTAAACTCAGATCTCCGATTCAGATTTAGGTTTGCCTGACTCCATAATACCTGCGGTGCTCTTCTGATGTGCTATGAACTAATGTTTGGGCCTTCCTATAGGCCAGGAACAAGAAATGTCCCCCACAAACTTTTTGAAGCCCTTTCCAAACTGACTGGTAAAAATTCCAGCAAAGGATGGTGACTCCCAGAACTAATGCTTGAAGGTTGGGCTGACTTTGTCCATTAGGCGACCCAGACACAGTGCCTGGACCACGCGTGTGCGCACACAAATACACACACGCACGCACGCACGCACGCATGCACTCAGTCCCAGGAAGGCTCTGCCATGGTTGCACAAAAGCCATAATCAAGCCTTGCCTGAAGGTTCTAATTTGAGAGGTTAAGGGAGCCCTAAAGATAAGTGAATTTACACCGCATTTTATAATTTGGAGAGGCTCCTGGGAGCCGAACTCAGGGGCATTCAACCTCTGAGCTACAAAATAAAAATACGTTTTTATTTTGAAATATGATCTCGCTAAACTGCCAAGTCTGGCCTCAGACCTGTGATCCTCCTACCTCAGCCTCCCAAGACCTGGATTAGAGGCGTGCCCCGCCCTGCGCAGTGGTTGCTGTGCTCTGGTTGCCTGCTTGCACCAGGTTGGATGGTAAAGAGAAATACAAGCCCCTCAACCAGGCACTGTGGTGCACACCTGTAATCCCAGACTGATGGGCCCCAGGTTTGGGGTCAGCCTCAGCGACCTAGCAAGACTCTGTTTTAAAACAGAAAAAAAAAAAGGACTGTGGACGTAATTTGAAGGTTGAACCTGCCCCTCCCCCCTTTAATCCCTAGTACCTTGGAGAAAAAAAAATCCAGATCCTGAAACTCAGCGGTTTTTTTTCTATGGAACTTGTGGGAGGAACTTTGGCTTTTGTATTTATTTGTTTACTTATTTTTGCAGTATTGGGGATGGAACCCAGGGGCATTCTACCTCCAAGCTATACCTCTCCAGCCCGATTTTTTTATTCTTTATTTTGAAACAGGGTCTTACTGAGTTGCAAAGGGCCTAAGTAGTAGCTGATGCTGTCTTTCAACCGTGATCATCTTGTCTCACCCTCCCAAATGCTGGGATTACATGCGTACACCACCACACCCAGTTTATTAATTTTTAATTAATATTTTTACAGTACTGAGGATAGAGCCTAGGGTCATTCTACCTCCAAGCTACATCCCCTGCCCTATCTTTTATTCTTTTTCTTTTCTTTTTTTTTTTTTTTGTGGTACTGCGTTTGGAACTCAGGTGCATTCTACCTCCAAGCTACACCTACAGTCCTATTTATTATTTTGAAACAGGGTCTCACTAAATTGCAGAGGGCCTCATTAAGTAGCTGAGGCTCGCCAAGAACCTGTGATCCTCCTGTCTCAACCTCCCAAGTACTGGGATTACAAGTGTGTGCCACCACGCCCAGCTCTTATATTCTTTATTTTGAAACGGGGTCTCACCGAGTTGCAGAGGGCCTTACTATTCAGTAGCCGAGGCTGGCTGCAAACCTCCAATCCTCCTATTTCAGCCTCCCAAATACTGGGATTACAGGTATGTTTCACCATACCTGGCTGACTTTGTACTTTTTGGGGGGATGGGTCTGGGGGTAAAACCCAGGGACATTGTACCTCCAAGATACACCCCAGCCCTATTTTTTATTCTTTATTTTGTTTTTGTTTCTTCTTTTTTTTTTTTTGGTGGTACTGGGGTTTCTGGAAACCCTTCTACTTCCAGGCTACACTCCCAGACCTATTTTTATACTTTTTTTTATTTGGAAACAGGGTCTCTTAAGCCAGTGAGGCTGGCTCCGAACCAGCGTGATCCTCCTGTCTTGCCTCCCAAGCGCGGGGATTACAAGCATATGCCACCATGCCCAGCCTTTATTCTTTATTTTGAAACAGGGTCTCACTGAGTTACAAAGGGTCTCACTAAGTAGCTGAGGCTGTCCGTGAACTGTTATCCTCCTGTCTCTGCCTCCCAAATGCTGGGATTACAAGTGTGGGCCACCATGCCTAACTTCTGACTTTGGGCTTTTTTTTTTTTTTTTTTTTTGTACTGGGGATGGAAACCAGGGGCATTCTACCTCCGAGCCACACCCCCAGCCCTATTTTTTAGTCTTTTTATTTTTTGAAACAGAGTCTCACTGAGTTGCAAAGGGCCTGGCTAAGTAGCTGGGGCTGTCCAAGAACTGCGATCCTCTGGTCTCTGCCTCGGGAATGCTGGGATTACAAGTGTGGGCCACCACGCCCAGCCTGACTTTGTACTTTAAACCATCACTAAAGCCCCACCCTTTGCCAGTTAGATGAATTGGAATAAATTTATCTTCCTGTTTTTCTTTTGATTAAAATAGATAAAAATACACTAGTTTTCTTACAGAACACATAGAAAATATGTTCAATTCACAATTCAAGAAAATGTGTTCCAATTCACAATTCAAGAGAACTGCAAAGCCAGGCTTGATGGCGCAAGCTTGTAATCTTGCTATTTGGGAGACTGAGACAGGAGGATCCAGGTTCGCAGCCAGCCTCAGCTACTTAGTGAGACTTTCTGCACCTTAGTGAGACCCTGCTTGAGAAAAAGAAAAAGAAAAAGAAAAAACAGGACTAGGGGTATAGTTCGGAGGTAAAATGCCCCTGGATTCCATCCCTAGAACCAGACACACACACACACACACAAAATAACTATATTTGTAATAGTGTGATAGCCAGGCAAAGGACGCAGCCTGGATCTTAGGTACTTTGGAGGCTGAAGCAAAAGGATCAGAAGTTGAAGGCCAGCCTGGGAAATTTAGTGTGAGGCTGTCTTAAAATAAAAGTGTTTCCTTTTTTGGTTGTTGTTGAGGCTGGGATGTAACTCAGTGGTAGAGTGTCCCTGAGTTCAAACCCCAGTACCAAAAGAAAAAGGAAAAAGAGAAAGAAAAAAAAAATTAGTGCCAGCCAATTGGTAGTGCTTGTGTTGGGGGGGGGGGGGATGTGCTCCCAAACAACAACTGCGGAACAAAGATTAGAGTTGGTAAAACAGTACGAGGAAAGCAGAGCAGCCAGCATTGTTCTTTTAGTAACCAGTGCCCTGGGACATATCAGTGATAATGTAGACAAAAAGTAAAGCCAAAAGAAAAAAGAAAAAAAGGGTTTTTTTCTTTTTTTTTTTTTTTTCCTTTTTTATTTTTTGGTACTGGGGATTGACCCCAGGGACACTCTGCCTACAAGTTACACCCCCAGCCTGATTTTATTTCTTAGGTTGAGTAGGTTGATGACAGGTTCACTAGTTGCTGAGCCTGTCTTCGAACCTGCAACCCTCCTGCCTCAGCCTTCCCGAGTACTGGGATTACAGGTGTGTGGCATCACGCTCAGCTTTTATATTTTGCACCAGGCTTTGCTAAGCGCCTGTGGGTCTTGCCAAATTGCCGAGGCTGTCCTTGAACCTGCAATCTTCTTGTCTCAGCCTCCCAAATACTGGAATTATAAGAGTATTATATAATTATAAGAGAATTATAAGAGTATTATAAGTATATTAGTATCCAGCTCAGCTAAAGTCAAAATAATCTTAACAAATTTAGATGGATGGGATCTGCGCTTCTCTCTGTCTCTCTGTCTCTGTCTCTGTCTCTATCTCTGTCAGACACACACGTGTACACACACACACACGTGTACATTTTTTCTCTCTGGGGAAACCAGTCTCCATGTGCCAACGTTACAGTGTTTATCAAACTTTTCTGACCTTAACCTAGGTGAGTAAATATGCTTTTATTGTAACCTAGTACACAATTACCACTCCCTCTTCCCCTATAAGAGAAACAAAAATGTTGCTAAACAGGACATTCTTATAACATGATAGCTACTCTGTTTTATTATTTTTTTTGTACAGGGGATGGAACCCAGCCAGGCCATTCTCAAACATTCTACCTTCGAGCTATGCCCCCGACCCTATTTTTTATTCTTTATTTTGAAACAGGGTCTCATTGAGTGGCAAAGGCCTCACTAAGTAGCCGAGGCTGTCTGCGAACCGCGATCCTCCAGTCTCTGCCTCCCAAATGCTGGGATTACAAGCGTGCATCACCACACCTGGCCCGGGCTTCTACTTTCTATTCTACTGTATTTCATTTTACTTTTTATGGCAATGGGAATGAACTCAGGGTGCGCTACCACTTAGCCTGGCTGCCTGCCTGCCTTCCCTCTTTCCTTTCTCTCTCTTTCTCTCTCTTTCTTTCTTTGTGTGTGTGTTAATGGGGATTGAACCCAGGGGCTCTCTATTTTATTTTTTATTTTGAAAAGAGATTTCACTAAATTGCTAAGTTGCCGAGGCGGGCCTTAAACCAGCAATACTCCTGTCTCAGCCTCCCAAGTACAGGGATTACAGACATGCACCTCCCGGCCTGCCCCAGCCCCTTTTCACTTTTCATTTTGGGGCAGGGTCTTGCTAAGATGTCCACCTGGCCTGGAAATTGGGATCCCTCACCTCAGCCTCCTAAGTATCTGAAATTACAGGCATGCACCAAAATGCCAGCTTAATGTGTTTTATGGTTAAATGCCTTGAAAGTTGGAAGGAATCCTATCTTGGCCCATTCTCCCCTTTTCCCAGAGAAGGAAATGTGTTCAGTGAGGGTCCAAGACTTGTCCAAGATCACAAAGCCAGCTCTGGGGGACTCCAGAGTCCAGAGTAACTGCTGGGGCCCAGCCCCATCTAGACCCTCAATTCAGCCTTTCACAGCCATCCCAGGCTGATGTCACTGCAATTTTCCAGTACCCTGTAGCACACAGAGATTGGCCTTCCTTCCTTCCTTTCTTCCTCCCTTTCTTTCACTGAACCAGGGATATTCTACCTTTGAGCTATAACCCCAGGCCTATTTATTTATTTATGTATTTATTTATGTATTTATTTATTTATGGTACTGGGGATGGAACCCAGGGGCATTCTACCTCCAAGTGACACCCCAGCCCTATTTTTTATTCTTTATTTTCAAACCGGGTCTCACTGAGTTGCAAAGGGCCTAAGTAGCTGAGGCTGTCCTAAAACTGTGATCCTCCTGTCTCTGCCTCTCACATGCTAGGATTACAAGCATTCGCCACCACACTTGGCTCTTTTTATTGTTTTTGTTTATTTTTATTTTTTTGGTGGTACTGGGGTTCCTGGAAGCCCTTCTACCTCCGGGCTACACTCCCAGACCTATTTTTACATTTTTATTTGGAAACAGGGTCTCCTAAGCCAGCGCGCGCAGCTGGCTTCAAACCTGCGCGATCCTCCTGTCTCCGCCTCCCAAGCGCGGGGATTACAAGCGTGCGCCACCACGCCCGGCCTTATTTTATTTTTGAAACAGGCGTCTCACTAAGTTGCTGAGGGCCTGGCGAAGTAACTGAGGCTGACCTCGAATCTGTGATCCTCCTCTCTCAGTCTCCCATGGCATTTACTGGGATTACAGGCATGGGCCACCACACCCAGTTCAAATTTTGTCCTTTCTGTGGGACCCTGAACTAGCTTCTTCAACCTAGCCCTCATTTTACTCTCTGAAAAGCAGAAGTCTTGCCCATCAGGGGATATGGTGAAGTATATTCACAACACTCACATTTTATTTCCCAGACAGTGATTGAACTAATCCATTTAATCCTCAGAACAACCCAACCCCAGGGTGGGTATTACCATTCTAATGTCCATCTTACAGGTGTGTGATGACTGGAACAGAGTGTTTCAGCAACTTGTCTAGCATTATACAGGACTAAATGTAGAGACCTAGAATTAAAACCCAGGCAGATGAACTCTAAAGTCTGAGGATAATATTATATTATACACAGCCACTCATAGAAGAAGGTGGGTGTGCAAACTCCATGGCAAAAAAAAAAATCATATTTTGATTCTATAGAAAAGCTGCCCTTAAGCCGGGCGTGGTGGCGCACGCTGGTGATCCCAGCATTTGAGAGGCTGAGACCAGAGGATCACTGTTTGCAGACAGCCTCTGCTACTTAGACCCTCCACAACTCAGTGAGACCCTGTTTCAAAATAAAGAATAAAAAATAGGGCAGGGGGTATAGCCCGGAGGTCAAATGCCCCTGGGTTCCATCCCCAGACCCGAAAAAAAAGAAGAAGAAAAGAAAAAGAAAAGAAAAGCCGCCCTTAGAGCCAAGCGTGGTGGCACAAGCTGATAATCCCAGTACGTGGGAGGCTGAAACAAGAGGATCATAGGTTTGAGAACAGTCTCAGTGAGACTCATCAACCAAGTGAGATCCTGTTTCAAAATAAAATAGGGCTGAGGGTGTAGCTCAGAGGTAGAATGTCTCTGGGTTTAATCCTCAGTACCACAAAATAAATAAATGCCATCCTTAAACTGGGTGAGGTGGCACACACCTGCAATCCCAATACTTGGGAGGCTGAGGCAGGAGAATTTCAGGTTCGAGGCCAGCTTCAGCATTTTATTTACAAGACCTTCAGCAATTCAAGCGAGACTCTATATCAAAAAAAAAAAAAAAATAAAGAAGTTGGGGGATGTAGCTGGGAGGTAGAACATGCCTGGGTTCAATCCCTAGAGACAAAACTAAAAACACAAAAGCCACCCTTGCACCCTTAACTACATTTTCTTTTCTATTTAAGAAGAAAAGATGAAAGTTTTTGCATAGCACCTCTTTTCCTTACTGGCTCTGAGAGCTTGGACAAGTCACTCCCCTCCTCCGGGTCTGGGGGTCTTCTTACACATACCCCCCTCATCTCCCTCTAGCATTGTTGTTAGGCTTCATGCAATGAGGTCATGGTTGGAAAAAGTTTGTCACCAGCTGAGACTTGTACAGAGGGGCTGTTGTTTGGGACCTACATGAGATGGGCAGGACGCAGAAGCAAGCAGAGAGCCAGCGCCCGGACTCCAGGCGCTGGCTCAGCAGCCCTCCTTTAGCCTCTGCTGCAGGGGTGTGGGGCACAGAGGGGTCAGCCCTGTCCTCTCCCAGCCCCAGCCCAGCCAGTACGGAAATAACAACCGGCTCTAGATCCCACCTAACTGGTTCTCAGATCTGTGGGACAGACGGGTGGGGCTGAGGCCTGTGAAGGACCCCCAACTGGGAGCCCCCTCCCCCACCCTGAGGGCTAGTTTGCGCCTCCCAAGGCCAAGTGGCCACGTGGCTGCGGCTGCGGCCAGGAAGGCAGTGCAGCCTTCCCTTTCGCTGTTTGTCTCTCCTTCCCCAGGCTCAGGACCCAGGACCCCGGCACAACCCCACCTCTTACCTCGAGGTCTTTGCCCAGCAGGGCAGGGTAGGCAGGCGCCCTGCGGAGGAGCTCCGACCCTCCCTGCCTCAGAGCCAGCCTCCGCCTCTCAGTGCCCGCCTGCGCCTTCTCGCCTGCCTTCTTCCTTCTTCCTCCTGGCCTGATCTCACCTGGCAGAGAAAGTGTCACGCTGAACCTGGAGGGGAATCCAGGTCCTAAGCGTCTGGTCTGTGGGACAAGCTCCTAAGGTCTTGCCTGCATTCTCAGGTGCCTGGGGCCCTCTTACTCTTTAGACCTGGGGTCCAGGCCCAGCCCTCCTCCCTCAGAGCCAGGGGTCCAGGCCCCAGCCCTCCTCCCTCAGACCCAGGGGACCAGGCCCAGCCCTCCTCCCTCAGACCCAGGGGACCAGGCCCAGCCCTCCTCCCTCAGGTCCTGGGGTCCAGATTCCAGCCCTCCTCCCTCAGAGCCAGGGGTCCAGGCCCCAGCCCTCCTCCCTCAGACCCAGGGGACCAGGCCCAGCCCTCCTCCCTCAGACCCAGGGGTCCAGGCCTATTCCTCCTCCCTCAGACCCAGGGGTCCAGGCCCTAGCCCTCCTCCCTCAGACCCAGGGATCCAGGCCCCAGCCCTCCTCCCTCAGACCCAGGGGTCCAGCCCCAGTCCTCTTCCCTCAGACCCAGGGGACCAGGCCCAGTCCTCCTCCCTCAGACCCTGGGGTCCAGATTCCAGCCCTCCTCCCTCAGACCCAGGGGTCCAGCCCCAGTCCTCCTCCCTCAGACCCAGGGGACCAGGCTCAGTCCTCCTCCCTCAGACCCTGGGGTCCAGATTCCAGCCCTCCTCCCTCAGATCCAGGGGTCCAGGCCCTTCCCCTCCTCCCACAGAACCAGGGTTCAGGCCCAGCCCTAAGAGAGGCCTCAGACCTGGGAATCCAGGCCTTAGCATAGGCTCTTTCCCTACCTGCACAGGGACCTGAAGTTTCAGCCCCTCTCGGGGGCCATGGTAGGAGTCAGTCCCAGCAAGAGTAAGTCACGCCTCATCCTGTCCGAGTGTGGCTCAGTTCATTGTTCCCAGCAGATAGGGTTAAACCACAGGCCCCTCCCAGCCTTCCTTAGCCCCCAAAAAGCTGCCTGTAGGATTTACAGCAGTGGAGGAAAGGCTGAGGCCCCTGGGGCTGACTGTGGAGCTGGAGGAGGCCAGGACTGGGTGTGCACACTCAGCTCGGCTCAGCACAGCGGTGGGGGGGTAGATGGGGCACGCCCCCAGCCCGGCCCCTCCCCCTGCCCAGCTTGGAATTTCCTGAAACTGGGGAAGTCTGACTGTTTAGAGGAGTAATTTCTTCCAGATTGCAGCTGTTGGGGGAGTGAGCGGGTGCACTGGTAGGGAGGGGGGGGGGAGAGAAGAAGAGAGGGTGAATCACTGAGACCAGCAGTGGGCTAGTTTGAGAGAGGTTGTTTCTCACCCTGCTGTGGGGCATCCTGTGGATGAATATTCCTGACTGCAACCATCTCGCCACAGGGAGATCCCTCCATCCCCAGGAGCACCAGTGCATGGTGAAAAGGATCAGATATGGGTGTTGGGAAGATTCCTCCAGGACCTGACCTGGGAGAAGGTAGAGTCTCCAGGGAAAAGACAGGCTCAGAGGGAAGGGTGAAGGTCCAGGCAGACAGCTAGGGCAGTGGAGAGAGAGGTGGAGGCGGAGGTGGAGGCCAAGGTGGGAGGCTGGGCCAGTGGAGAGGGAGGCTGGGGCTAGGGGTTGGGGGCTGGAGAGGAGTCAGTCACAGAGTTAAGAAAGAAGTGGCCCTTTAGCAGCAAGACAGGGTCAGATGCAGGCCTTAGAAAGTTCCCTCTGGGCCGGGCTTGGTGGCCCATGCCTGTAATCCCAGTATTTGGGAGGATGAACAGGAAGATCACAGGTTTGAGTTCAGCCTCAGCAACTTAGTTTCAAATTAAAAAAAAAAAAATTAAAAAGGGCTGGGAGTGTAGCTCAGAGGTAGAATGTCCCCAAGTTCAACCTCCAATATAGAAGAAGAAAAAGACAAGAAGAAAATTTCATCTGGGATCTGAGTGGGGGATGGCTTGGAACAGGCATAAGTTCAGCATCCCAAACAAAATCTAAGGGGAGATGTGGTAACCAAAAACTCAATAATTCATTTTTTTTTTCCTTTGATTCTGGGCATGGAACCCAGGGGCTTTCTACCTCTGAGCTACACCATCAGCCCTATTTTTTTATTCTTTTATTTTGAAACAGGGTCTCACTGAGTTGCAAAGGGTCTCATTAAGTAGCTGAGGCTGTTCCTAAACCACCACAATCCTCCTGTCTCAGAATCACAAATTCTGGGATCAAAAGCATGTACCAGCCGGGCGTGGTGGCACACACTTGTAATCCCCGCGCTTGGGAGGCAGAGACAGGAGGATCGCGCAGGTTCGAAGCCAGCCGTGCGCTCTGGCTTAGGAGACCCTGTTTCCAAATATTAAAAAATGTAAAAATAGGTCTGGGAGTGTAGCCCGGAGGTAGAAGGGCTTCCAGGAACCCCAGTACCACCAAAAAAAAAAAAAAAAAAAAGCATGTACCACCACACCTGGCCCTCCTCTCTTCCTCCTCCTCCTTTTTTCTCCTCCTCCTCCTCCTCCTCCTTCTTCTTCTTCTTTTTCTTCTTCTTCTCCTTCTTCTTCTTCTTCTTCTTCTTCTTCTTCTTCTTCTTCTTCTTCGTCTTCTTCTTCTTCTTCTTCTTCTTCTTCTTCTTCTTCTTCTAACAGGTTCTCACTAAGTTACAGAGAGCCTCACTAAATAGCTGAGACATCTGTGAACCTGCAATCCTCCTGTCTCAGCCTCCCAAGTACTGGAATTATAAGCATGCACTCAGCTCAGATTTTTTTATTTATTTATTTATTTATTTAATTTTTTGCGGGTCTGGGGATGGGACCCAGTGGCATTCTACCTCTGAGCTACACCCCCTGCCCTATTTTTTATTTTTTATTTTGAAACCGGGTCTCACCGAGTTGCAGAGGGCCTCACTAAGTAGCTGAAGCTGTCTGTGAACAGCGATCCTCTAGTCTCAGCCTTCCTGAATGCTGGGGTTACAAGCATGTGCCACCACGCCCGGCTAGATATTTTTATTAAAGTTTTTTTTTTTTCCAGTACTGGGGATGGAACTCAGGGGCATTGCATCTCTGAGCTACACTCCCAATTCTATTTTTAATTTTTTTTTTTTGAAACAGGGTGTCACTGAGTTGCAAAGGGCCTCACTAAGTAGCTGAGGCTGTCAGGGAACCATGATCCTCGGGTCTCCACCTCCCAAATGCTGGGATTACAAGCATGCACCACCATGCCCGGCTAAAGTCTTTTTATTGATGTAAAATTCACATATCATAGCTGGGCATGGTGGTGCGTGTCTATAATTCTAGTAATTGGGAGGCTGAGATGTAGGATCACAAGTTTTCAGCAAGACTCATCACTATTTCATTTTATTTTTTATTTGGAAACAGGGTCTCGCTAAATTGCTGAAGCTGGTTTCAAACCTGTGATTTCTCAAATACTGGGATTACAGACATAAACTACCACACTTGGCTGGGGAAATCCTGTTTCAACACAAAACAAAAATAAGTAAATAGGGCTATGGGCAATAGCTTAGAGGTAGAATGCCTCTGGGTTCAATTCCTAGTATCACCTGGGGTGGAGGAGATCCACATAACATAAAATTCACCAGTTCAAAATGTATAGCTCAGGCCAGGCGTGGCGGCCTATGCTTGTAATCCCAGCGTTCAGCCACTTAGGCCCTTTGCAACTCAGTGAGCCCCTGTTTCAAAATAAAGACTAAACTGCAGGGCTGGGGGTGGGGTGTGGCTTGGAGGTAGGATGCTTCTGGGTTCCATCTGGAGTACCGCAACAAAACAAGACAGCAACAACAACAAGAATAGCTCAGTGGCATTTAGAACATTCCCATTATGTATAACTACTGCCTCTATCTGGTCCCCAAACATTTCACTGTGCGTGTGTGTGTGTGTGTGTGTGTGTGTGTGTGTGTGTGTTACTGGAGATTGAACCCAGGGGCATGCTTTTTCTGAGTTACACTCCCAGCCCGATTTTATCTTTTATTTTGAAACAGTTTCACTAGGTTGATGAGAGTCTTACTACTTGCTGAGGCTGTCCTTGAACCTTTGATCCTTCTGTCTCAGCCTCCCAAATACTGGGATTACAGGTGTGAGCTACCATGCCTGGCAACATTTCATTATTCTGAAAAGAAAATTCCATGTGAGCAATCAGTTCTCTTTGCCCCTCTGCCCATCCTGTGAAAACCAGTAAATCTCTTAGTCCATGGGTTTATATATTATGAACATTTCATATGAATAGACTTGTATGTCATACATGCCATACATAGACTTGTATGTCATACATAGACTTGTATGTCTTTTTTTTTTTTTAATTTGAAACTAAGTTGCTGAGGCTGAACTCAAACCTGTGATCTTCTGTTCATCCTCCCAAATACTGGGATTACAGGCATGGGCCACCAAGCCCGGCCCAGAGGGAACTTTCTAAGGCCTGCATCTGACCCTGTCTTGCTGCTAAAGGGCCACTTCTTTCTTAACTCTGAGACGGACTCCTCTCCAGCCCCCAAACCTTAGCCCCAGCCTCCCTCTCCACAGGTCCAGCCTAGGTGTCTGGCAATTTGTGTGTGTGTGTGTGTGTGTGTGTGTGTGTGTGTGTGTGTGTGTGTGTGATACTGGGGATGGAACTCAGGGGCATTCTACCTCCATGATACACCCCCAGCCCTATTTTTTATTCTTTATTTTGAAATAGGGTCTCACTGAGTTGCAAAGGGCCTCGCTAAGTAGCTGAGGCTGGCCGCGAACTTCGATCCTCCTGTCTCAGCCTCCCAAATGTTGGAATTACAAGCTAGCGCCACCGTGCCTGGCTAAGGAGTCTGGCTTTTTGACTGAGGATGTTTTGAAGATTCACATGCACTGTAGTGTTTCATACACACATACATGGTTAAGATCTATTAAGCAGGGTGTGGTGGTGCAAACCTGTAATTTCAGCTACTTGGGAATTTGAGACAAGAAGATCATAATTTTTAGGCCAGACTGGGATACTTAGTGAGGCACTGTCTTAAAATTAAATTTAAAAAAGCGGGGGTGGGGTATAAGATATAGCTGGGCATGGTGGTGCATGCTTGTAATACGAGCATTTGGGAGGCTGAGACAGGAGGATAGCAGTTGGAGGACAACCTCAGCTAAAAGGCCCTTTGCAACTCGGTGAGATCCTGTTTCAAGATAAAGAATAAAAAATAGCCGGGCGTGGTGGCGCACGCTTGTAATCCCCGCGCTTGGGAGGCAGAGACAGGAGGATCGCGCAGGTTCGAAGCCAGCCGTGCGCGCTGGCTTAGGAGACCCTGTTTCCAAATAAAAATGTAAAAATAGGTCTGGGAGTGTAGCCCGGAGGTAGAAGGGCTTCCAGGAACCCCAGTACCACCAAAAAAAATAATAAAAGAATAAAAAATAGGGGTGGGGTGTAACTTGAAGGTAGAATGCCCATTGGTTCCATCCCTAGTACCACAAAAAAAGATATATTAAAATAGAGAAATAAATATCAAGATATATAGGTTTTAGGTGCAGCTCAGTAGTAAAGCAATTGGCTCTCATGCATAAGGTCTCTGAGTTTGATGCCCAGCACGGCAAAGGTATACAAAGAAACAGACAGACAGACAGACAGACAGACAGACAGGAGAAATAGATTTGCTTCCAGGAAAGGAGTTCTGTGGACTACCAGGCTATACTCCACAAAACTGGCTGAAACTGCAGCAGCAATAGATACTACAGACAGGAGGCAGGATTTTTTCTTCTTAGAGAAAGCTCTATGTTGCCCCTGAGAACTTTGGTTTTTTTTTTTTTTCTTCTCATTTTTTATTTTTGCAGTAATGGGGATAGAACCCAGGGGGCATTCTACCTCCAAGCTCCACCCCGGTCCTATGTTTTGAATCTTTTTATTTTTTGAAACAAGGTTTCACTGAGTTGTGAAGGGCCTCCCTGAGTAGCTGAGGCTGTCCACAGACTGCGATCCTCCTCTCTCTCAGCCTCCCAAATGCTGGGAATACAAGCATGCTCCACCATGCCCGGTTTGAGAACTTTCTTTGTTTAAAATTTTTTTTTATTGGTGCATTGTAGTCATACATCTTAATGGAGTATAAGATGGTAGAGGCATACACGCACACATCACTCATTTAGCCCTTCCCCTCCCCCTGAGAACTTTCAAGGGATTGGAAGAGACCTGGCCACATTATCTACCAAGGGTAACCTCCTTTGCATAGTCAGCATCAACGAATTGTAGCTGTTAACCAAATCTACAAAAACACAGCCCCAGCGACACCCAGACTAGTGTTTGATTGAAGAACCAGAGACTAGCCAGGCCCAGTGGCCTCAGTGTCAGCGGCCCTCCAAGAAGAAGCCACAGGTAGGCGGGGTGTGTTTCAAAATAGGGTCTCACTGGATTGCTGAGGCTGGTCTTGAACCTGCAACCCTCCTGTCTCAGTCAACTACGGGTTTACAGGCATGCGCCACCATGCCCAGCTTGAATATGCTACCGAGAAATAGAAGGGTTGGATCATATGGTAATTGTATGTTTAATTATTGTGTGTAGGGGGGAGAGGGAGGTTTCTAGAGATTGAACTCAGGGCCGTTCTACCTCTGAGCTACATCACAGCCTTATTTTATTTTTTATTTTGAAACAGGGTTGACCAGGCTGGCCTTGAACCTTCATTCCTCAGGCATCCAAATCCCAGGTAATGGGATCATAACCAGGTGTCACTGCGCCCAGCTTTCCCTTCTAATTTTTTGAGGGCCATCATAGACCCACAGAATGACTTACATCGTTAATTTAGGGGCAGTCCAATAAGCAAGACCAGACCATGGTTATTGGGGTTTTATTCCATACAAAATCCCAAACCCTTGACCATCAGTTCTCAGGCGTGCTACTGGTGGTCGGGTAAAGAATAGATGGGATGTTCTGGCAGGAAGTGGCGTTCCAGAGGCCACGCTTGGGCGCCACTCCTCCCTGTCTAGCAGGCGAAGCACACCTGTGAGATGCGGGTATCACTAAAAATAAACACGAAGGGGCTGAGTGTGGAGAAGCCCGAAGACACCAGGAAAACAACGTTCCTCAGCCAGTGCTCTGAGATCTGGATCTGCATTACCCAAAAGGACAAAACACTAGACAGAATGTAGAAGGAGAGGAACAAGCTCATGAGGACCAGGATGGTGCAGGTGGCTCTGACCTCGCACGCCACTCTGTGGACGCGGCTGGTACTGCGCATGCGCCGCACGCGCCTCCAGTGGCGGAACAGCTTCAGGACCATGAAGATGCTGCACCAGGCCATGAGGCCCAGGCACAGGCTGTCAGAGAAGGCATAAGTGAGTGCAGTCGCTAAATAGTGCAGTCTCCCTTTCACAGGGGAGGAGCAATACAGGTACATGTTCTCTGCGTTCACATTTTTACTATTTATTGGGCCAGTTACAAACATTGGAATACTGATATTTAACACAAAAGGGAGAACCCAGCAGAAGGAACAGCAGAGAACGATGCACGTTCGGGATTGCATTCTGAGCTCTGCCCGCACAGAGATGCCCGAACTCAGTTTCAGGGCCTGGAAGCCGCTGAGGAAGCAGGTGATGCTCAGCGAAGCCCCTCTGGCCACTCTGTGTAAATAGAAGAGCAGTTTACAGCCTGTGGCGTCCAGGAAAGACTTCACCCCCAACGCCGCCATGGTCTGCGGGATCCCCTTAGACAGAAGCACCAAGTCGTTAGCCAAGAACAGCTGGCTGACGATCAAGTCTGCGGGTCTCAAGATCTGTGCAGTGAGAAAAGTGCAGTTGTACAGGCAAAGGAGGCCAGAATTTGCGAGGACTCCCATGGCAGTCTGGATGAGGAAGGCCATCCCCCAGCCCACGTCCACAGAAACCAGCCCATCCATGCAGAGGGGATGTGGGCTTTGATTTCTGTTTCTGAATCAGAACAAGCTAGAGGCGAAGGAAAGAGAATGTAGTTATTTTTATTGCATTCAGAAAATGCAACTTGCAAACATCATTCCAAATCAGTAGGAACATTAAGAACAGGTGATTTACTTAGTGATATTGGAAATTGAACCCAGTCATATTCTTCCTCTGAGCTACAAACCCAAGTTTATTTATTTATTTTATATAGAAAAGAGGTCTAAGCTGGGTGTGGTGGTACATGCTTGTAATCCCAGAATTTGGGAGGCAGAGACAGGAGGATCAAGGTTCGCAGACGGCCTCAGCTACTCAATGAGGCCCTCTGCAACTCAGTGAGACCATGTTTCAAGATAAAGAATAAAAAATTGGGCTGGAAGTGTAGCTTGGAGGTAGAATGTCTGTGGGTTCAACCCTCAGCACCACAAAACAAACAAACAAACAAACAAACAAACAAACAAACTCTCCCTACTTGCTGAGGGTCTTTCTCAGTTCCTGAGGCTACCCTCCAACCCACAGTCCTCCAGTCTCAGCCTCCCAAGTAGTGTGATCACAGGTGTGCTCCACCAGACCTGGCTAACAACAGGTAGTTGAGATTTCACATGCCAGTGGAATCATATGGTGTTTGTCTCTCTGTCCCTGACTTGTTTCACCTAACATTATTCTCTCTGGGTCCATTGTTATCATCTCAAATGACAGATTTTCCCCTTCTTTATGGCTGAGTAGCATTCCACTTGCATATATTACACATTTGCTTTATCCATTCAACCACAGGAGGGTGGGAGACAGGAGAGATTGGCTAACAGGTACAAAGACATGGCCAGGTAGAAGGAATAAGTTCTGGGGTTCCAGTTAACAACATTGTATCATATCATTCTAAGTAGCTAGAGGAGACTTTGAATGTTCTTAGCACATAGAAATGACAGGAGCCTGCAGCAAAGAATATCTCAAGTGTCCTGAGCTGATCAATTCACAATATATAAATGTACAGAAAACTATGCATTATCTCATGAAGATGTGTAGTTTGTTAGCTGGACACAGGGGTTCACACTTGTAATTGCAGTACTTGGGGGAGCTGAAACAGGAGGATTGTAGGTTCAAGGGCAGCTTCAGCAATTTAGTGAGATTCTCAGCAACTTATTGAGACCCTGTTTCAAAATAATAAATAAAATAGTTAGTGGTGAAGCTCAAAGGTAGAAGAACCATGGGTACAAAAAAAGGTGACAAATTATTACTCATCAGTATTTTTTTTTCCCTGCGGGTCTGGGAATGGAACCCTGGAGCATTTGATTTCTGGGCTACATCCCCTGTCCTATTTTTTATTCTTTATTTTGAAACAGTCTCACTAAGTTGCAGAGAGCCTCACTAAGTAGCTGAGGCTGTCCGCGAACCGCGATCCTCCAGTCTCACTCAGCCTTCTGAATGCTGGGATTACAAGAGTGCGCCACCACGCCCGGCTACTCATCAATATTTTAAAATTGCACTGGGGATGGAGTCCAGTGGCATTCTATCTCTGAGCTACACTCCCAGCCCTATTTTTCATTTCTTATTTTGAAACAGGGTCTTACTGAGTTGTAAAGGGCTTCAATAAGTAGCTGAGGCTGTCTGTGAACTGTGATCTTTCTGTCTCAGCCTTCCAAATGCTGGAATACAAGCGTGGGCCACCATACCTGGCTCATTTTTTTTCCCTTTAAACTAGGAATTCAACCCACAGGCACTATACACCCAAGCCCTATTTTTTATTCTTATTTTGAAACAGGGCCTCACTAAGTTGTGGAGATTCTCACTAAGTAGCTGAGGCTGGCTACAAACCTGTGATCCCCCTGTCCCCAAGTACTGGGATTACAAATGTGAGCCATCACACCCTCCTCAACTCATCAGTAAACTTTTTTAGTTTAAAAAATTTTTTATTTGAGCATTGTAGTCATACTTTTTTTTTTTTTTTTTTTTTTTTTTTTTTTTTGGTGGTACTGGGGCTCCTGGAAGCCCTTCTCAGGGCTACACTCCCAGACCTATTTTCTTTTTCTTTTTGGAAACAGGGTCTCTTAAGCCAGCGAGGCTGGCTTCGAACCAGTGCAATCCTCCTGTCTCCACCTCCCAAGCGCGGGGATTACAAGTGTGCACCACCACGCCCGGCGTAGTCATACATCTTAATGGGGTACCAGATGATGGAGACATACATGCACACACCTCCAAATTATCCCTTACACAATTCCCACCCTATTCCCTCTCCCTTCCTCCTTCTCATGTTTGGCTTAGTGATTGACATTGATATGTTTATTAAAGTACATTATGTGCATTAGAGAATGTCCCTCTTCCCCCCTCCCATCCCCTCAGTTAGGTCGCATTATGCTAATCTATAGAGTCTCCTTCTTTGTCTAGAGTTCCTCTCATGACCCATTTCTCCCTAGCTTCCGCATGTTAGGGAGAGCTTCCAATTTCTTATTTTTTTGTGACTGACTAATCTCTCTTAGCATAATGTCCTCCAGTTCCATCCATTTCCCTGTAAATGATGCAATTGTGTTTTTCTTTATGGCTGAGTAAAATTCCATTATGTACATATCCCATAGTTTTGTAATCCATTCATCTGTTGATGGACATCTTATCAGTAAATTTTTAAACCCTTATAGACATGTTCCCCCTTTCTCTTTCTTTCTTCCTTCCTTCCTTCCTTCCTTCCTTCCTTCCTTCCTTTCTTTCTTTCTCTCTCTTTTTCTTTCTTTTCTGTTTCTCTTTCTTCTCTCTCTCTCTCTCTCTCTCTCTCTCTCTCTCTCTCTCTCTCTCTTTCTTTCTGTCTCAGCCTCCCAAGTACTGGGATTACAGGCCTGTGCCACCTCTCCCGGCTCCAACACTGTGACATATACAACTATTTGCAACACTATAATGACGGTAGCCCATTCAACCTCAACCAGAGATTTTGAATAAATCCTGGCACATCCTCACCACAAGATGGAGCACTGGCTGCTCTGTTGTGATGCAGAGGGTCTTGATGGTTGACACTCCAGGATGTACACTTATGAAGAGAGGAAAGAAAACACAAAGAAAGAGTCAGATGATGTGCAGTTAGTTATATTTTGCTAAGAACCAAAAAATAAATGGCATGTTGGGGGGGCACATGTATGTGGACATGTTGTATATATTTTATATTTTACAAATTAAAGAATAAATGAGCCCCTTGTGGGACAGTGAGGGAGAGAGGGACGGACAGAGGACTTAGGATGCAGCCAGACTGGTCTTACTGTGTCTTGCTTATTGCTTTGGCTTAGGAATCTATACATATTTGCTCAAAAATACATGATGCCAAAAATATTGTCAAATGTAACTTAGCTGCTGAGGCTGGCTTTGAACCTGCGTGATCCTCCTGTCTCAGCCTCCTAAGTACTGGGATTACAAGCATGCACCATCACGCCTGGCTCAAATATAACTTATAAACCTAGAAGCTGGATATGGTGGTGCATGCCTCTAACCCCAGTACTTGAGAGGATGACACAAGAGGACTTCAGGGATGAGGCCAGCCTCAGCAACTTTGCAAGACCCTGCTTGAAAATAAAATATAAGTTGGGTGTGGTGGTGCATGCTTGTAATCTCAGTACTTGGGAGGTTGAGACAGGAGGATCGCAGGTTGGTGGCCAGCCTCACCTACTTGGTGAGGCCCTCTGCAACTTAGTGTGACCTTGTTTCAAAATATAGAATAAAATATAGGATGAAGTATAGCTCAGAGGTAGAATGCCCCTGAGTTAAATATCTAGTACTACACACACACACACACACAAAAAAAAAATTAAAATAAAAAATGAAAGGGGTGGGTGTGGTAGTATATGCTTTTAATTCCAGCATTTGGGAGGCTGAGACAAAAGGATTGCAGTTTGTGGACAGCCTCAGCCTATTTAGTGAGGCCCTTTGCAACTCAGTGAGACCCTGTTTAAAAATAAAAAATAAAAAATAAAAAATGCCCCTGGGTTCCATCCCCAGCTGCAAAAATAAATAAACAAATAAATACATAAAATAAAAATAAAAAACAGAGCTATTGTAGCTTGATGGTATATGTCTGTAATCCCAGCTACTGGGGAGATTGAGGAAGGAGGATCCCAAGTTCCAAGCTAGCCTGGGCAACTTAGCAAGACCCTGTCTCAAAAAAAAAAAATCAAAAGGCCTGGGGTGTTCAACCCCCAACACTGCAAAAGAAAAAAAAACAAAAAACAAGCAAAACCTGCATAAGAAAATATGTGTAATTATACTAATCACTGAGCGATTTATTATTATTATTATAGTAATATAAGTATTACTATAATACTATAACAATAACATTACTATATTATATATAATTAAATATGTAATATTATTATAGTATTATTCTAATACTATAATAATATTATTACTATAATAATATAGTAATACTAATAGTACTACAATAGTATTATAGTACTACTAGTATTACTATAATTATATTATAGTATTCATTTACCTTTATGTTTCTTCAAGTGAAGAAACATGGAAGAAATATTGCAAAAAAAAAGAAAAGCAAATAAGAAATGTGGCTGGGTGTGGTTGCATGCTTGAAATCCCAGCTACTTAGTGAGGCCCTTTGCAACTCAGTGAGACCCTGTTTCAAAAAAACAAAAATAAAAAAGACTAAAAACTAAGGCTGAGAGTGTAGCTTAGAAGTAGAATGCCCCTGGGTTTTATTTCCAGTACTGAAAAGAGAAAGAGAGAGAGAGAGAGAGAGAGAGAGAGAGAGAGAGAGAGAGAGAGAGAGATTGATTTGTGGAGAAACCACCGTCCTGCAGAGTGCCTCGATGTTTTCAAGAATTTGCTAACAAAGTGGGTTCATAGTGATGTATTTTATAACTAAATGTCAGCATTTTCAAATGGTCTGGAGAGAGAGAGAGAGAGAGAGAGAGAGAGAGAGAGAGAGAGAACATTTATCAAGGCATTAGAATATTTTGACCATTGAGAAAATACAGCAAGTTTCTACTGGATGCCATTAGGAACAATAAGTGTATTTATATATTGGCACATAAACAAAAATTAATATGTATGAGCAGAAACACATAGGAAAAATATGTGTAGGAGGTGGCGGAGCTACTATGAATTGAATCCAGGGTGTTCTACATCTGAGCTACCCCACCCAGTTCAACTTTAATTTTGTCTCAGCCTCCCAAGTACTGGGCTTACAGACATGCACCACCATACCCAGCACAATGCATATTTTCTAAACATGAAATGAGGCAAATACTTAGTGTGTAACATAGAAAAGGATCCATGCAATATTAAAGAATATTAGAGTATTTAAAATAGTAAAACTTAAGCCGGGCATGGTGGTAACAAGCTTGTAATCCCAGCATTAGGGAGGCTGAGACAGGAGGATGGAGGTTCATGGACAGCCTCAGCTACTTAGTGAGGCCCTTTGCAATTCAGTGAGACCCTGTTTCAAATAAAGAATAAAAATTGTGCTGGGGTGTTGCTTGGCGATACAATGCCTCTAATTTCCATCCCCAGTACCACAAAAATAAAATAAAATAATTAAAAATAAATAAATGAAATAAAATAATAGAATTTAAGCCGGGCATGGCGGCACATGCTTGTAATCCCGGTACTTGGAGGCTGAGACAAGAGGATCACAGGTTCACAGCCAGCCATAGCTACTTGGTGAGGCCCTTCACAACCTTAAGACCCTGCTTCAAAATAAAGAATAAGCTGGGTGTGGTGGTGCATACTTGTAATCCCCACATTCAGGAAGCAGAGACTGGAGGATTGCAGTTTGCAGACAGTCTCAGCTACTTAGGCCCTCTGCAACTTAGTGAGACCCTGTTCAAAATAAAGAATAAAAAATAGAGCAGAGGTGTAGCTTGGAGGTTAAATGCCCCTGGGTTCCATTTCCAGATCCACAAATAAATACATAAATAAAATAAAAAATAAAAGCTGGGCTTGGTGGCGCCCACTTGTAATTCCAGCATTCAGGAGGCTGAGACAGGAGGATCGCGGTTTGCAGACAGCCTCAGGTACTTAGTGAGGCCCTCCACAGCTTAGTGAGACCCTGTTTCAAAATAAAGAATAAAAAGTAGAGCAGGGGTGTAGCTCAGAGGTCGAATGCCCATGGGATCCATCCCCAGACCCACAAAAATAAATAAATAAATAAATAAATAAATAAATAAATAAAACTAAAAACTAGGGCTGGAGTATAACTCAGAGGTAGAATTCCCCTTGGTTCCATCCCCAGTACCTCAAAAAAAAAAAAAAAGGAAGAAAATAATAAAAAATAGGGAGAGGGTTATAATTCAAAGGTAGAATGCCCCTGGGTTTGATCCCCAGTATCGCAAAATAAATAAATAAATAAACAAACAAATAAATAAACAATAAAACATAAATAGAATAGTAGAACTTACATAAGATCAAAGATACAAAAATATAAATCTCAGAATTTTAGAAAATATTTTATATAGCAAAATGCAAAAAGAGACTGGCACTTAGATGATGATGATGATGATGATGATGATGATGATAATGATCCTTAATATTATTATTTGTGGTCCTGGGGGTTGAACCCAGGGAAATTCTACCTACAAGCTACACCCCCAGCCCTATTTTATTTTTATTTTGAAACAGGGTCTCTCTAGGTTGATAAGAATCTCACTACTTGCTGAAGCTGTCGTTGAACCTGTGATACTCCTGTGATAGTCTCCCAGGTACTGGGATACAGCCATGTACACCAGGCCCAGTTTGTCATTAAAATTTTAAGTGTCCATTTTATTTTAATTTTTATTTGTGTACCAAGCATTGAACCCAGGTGCATTCTACCTCCAAGCTACAGCCCCTGCTCAGTTTTTTCATTATTATTTTGAAACAGGGTCTCACTAGGTTGATGAATCTCACTACTTGCTGAAGCTGTCCTGGAATCTGTGATCCTCTTGTCTCAGCCTCCCAAATACTAGGATTACGGGCATGTGCCACTACGCCCAGTTTAAGTTCCCATTTTAAACCACTAAATAGCAATATTTTCTTTTGTTTGTCCAGTGGACTGGTTTTTAAGACAAGATCTTGCTACATTGCCCTGGCTGGTCTTGAACTTGCAATCCCTTGCCTCAGGCTCCTGAGTAGCTGGAATTAGCCTGCACCACCACATCCGGCTAAAGCATGTTTTCTAAGCAAGGAAATTATGTAAACAAGCATTTCTCAGGGCAAAAACAAAAAACACTTTACAAATATAACATGTTTTTTTCCTCAGAAATTACTCAAAAGTGCAAATTAAAATTAAAGTTTTTAAAATTTAAAAATAGGTCTTCCGGGATGATGGCAATTGAGAAAAGCAGCATTTAAGAGTCCCGCTAACAATCGATCTCTATTGCCACAAAATAAGCGCTTTTCATAGCCAGAAAACACCATCAGCAGAGAAATAAAAACTATAAATACAAGGGACAGAGAAAAAGAAGGCTAGAAGAACAACCAGAGACCAGAAAAAAAATCAGCCTGCATTGTGGCAGTGGAGCTGCGCCAGCGCCATATTGCCTCGCAGCACCAGGCTCCAGAGAAGAAAGGGACTTGGAACGGAGCTCAAACCAGAAAAGAAATATGCTAGCCTCACTGCCGAAGGTGCAGCAGCAGTGCCATATTGCTAGCAGCAGTGGCAAGTTCATCGTGCCCAATACAGCTCCAGATCAGCGTACTCAACAACCCACCAGGTCCAGAGAAGAAAGGTAAACAAGGAGCTGAAGTGAGCAGCTGCAGATCATTTGGGTGTAATTCAGCAGTTTTTTCAGTGCAAAAAACATCTAAAACTCCCAGTGGCCAAGCTCATCACACCCTCCAGGGACTCAGAATGGAGCTCAAAACCAGAAAAGAAATACGCCAGCCTCTCACCTGCTGAGGGTGTGGAAGCAGCATCATATTGCCAGAGGTGCCTGCTCCAGATCAGCACCATAAGTGAAATTTCTGACCCTAGAGGAGAAATACCAGTACTGCACCCTCAGGGACTTGTGCAGCTTTGATAATCTCCCTGGGTCTGAGATTTTGCAGTCCAACCCAGTGAAGAAGTAGCGGTGGCAGAGATACCACACCCTAGCCACAGCTTCCCATGCGAAAACACCCATCCTGGTACCCCCATAGTCTCATGCAGCCTCGATTAACTCCCTGGGTTTGAGACTTTGCGATACAACCCAGTAAAGAAGTGGTGGTGACTGAGATTACCACAGACTCAAGATCTAGAGCACCCTAAGTGAAATTGTAGTGACCCAGGGAAGAACCCAGAAAAGGCACAAACTTCCGAAATCATGGGAAAGAGGAATAACAATGGAGCAATGAATGCCCACAACCCCACAACATCAGAACCTGATAACACAGAGATTCAGAGATTCCAGATGCTCAAATCAGGAATATAACTGTAGAAATAATACAGGACCTTCTAAAGAACTTAGAGAGAATTTAAGATAAATAAAGGATGCAATCATTGAAGTAAAGGCCTCAATTCAAAGTATAAACAATCTATTAGACCACATGGAGAATGAAATCTCGCTCCTAGAAGATGATCACTTCAAAAATGAATGCATAGTTTATAATTTAGGAAAAAATCCGACAGCAGGAATTTGACATTGAAGAAATATGGGCCTGTTTTAAGAGAGCTAACCTAAGAATAATTGGAATAGAGGAGGGAAAAGAAGGTGAAACCAAAGGGATCAATAATCTCTTCAATGAAGTAATAGCAGAAAATTTTCCAAACATAGAGCAAGTGGTTGATACACAGGTCCATGAAACTTACAGAACTCCCTTTAGACAAGATCAGAGAAGAGGTTCCCCACGCCACATAATTGTCAAAATGACTAATGTGGAAGCCAAGCAGAGAATCTTAAAGGCAACAAAAACAAAAGGCCAAGTGACACTCAGAGGCAAACCAATTAGAATCACTCCAGACTTCCCAAACCAAGTCATGAAAGTCAGAAGGGCTTGGAGCAACATATTCCAAATTCTGAAAGAAAAAAATTTCCAGCCCAAAATTTCCTACCCAGAAAAACTATCTAACAAATTAGATGGGGAAATAAGAAACTTCCATGACAAACAGAAACTGAAGGAATTTATGTCTTCAAAATCAGCACTAGAGAAAATACTCAAGGAACTTAACTACAAAGAAGAAATAGGTAATACATGCCAGAACCAAAGAAACAAAATCTTCCATCTAGCAGACAACTAAGCAAAGAAGAATAAACAGTATCTAAAACAGAAATAAAATCTTAACATGTTAGGAATTAAAAATTATCTCTCAATAATCACACTGAATGTAAATGGCCTCAACTCCCCAATAAAAAGATATAAGGTGGCAAAATGGATCAAAACTCAGAATCCATCCATCTGCTACTTACAAGAAACACACCTTACAAGTAAAGATAGGAACAAACTCAAGGTAAAGGGCTGGAACAAGGTAATCTATGCTAACAGAACTCGAAGGCAAGCAGGAGTAGCAACTATGATATCAGACAAGTTAGACTTCAAACCCAAACTTATTATAAGAGACAAAGAATGTCATATTTTTCTGGTAAAAGAAATAATCTAGCAAGATAAAAATAACAATAATCAACATCTATGCTCCAAGCATAGGTGTAGCTACTTTCATAAATCAAACTCTTTGTGACATGAAGTCACACATAAATCCCAATACAATAATACTGGGAGACTTCAACACACCTCTCACAACATTAGACTGATCTTCCAGACAAAAGGTCAGTAAAGATGCCTCAGAACTAAAGAGCACAATAAATCAAATGGACTTTTTGGACACATATAGAATATTTCACCCAACTACAGCGGAGTTTACATTTTTCTCAGCTGCTCATGGAATCTTCTCCAAAATAGATCACATCCTGGGACACGAAATGAGCACTAGCAAGTTCAAAAAATGTTACATACTTCCCTGTGTGATTTCAGACCATAATGGAATGAAACTAGAAATCAACTATAAGAAGACCCAGAGAAACAATATAAACATGTGAAGACTGAACACCACACTTCTGAATGAAGAATGGGTCATAGAAGATTTGTAAGAGGTGAAATCAAGAAATTTCTAGAAACAAATGAAAATAAAGATACAACATATCAAAACCTCTGGGACACTTTGAAGGCAGTATTAAGAGGAAAATTTATAGCACTGAGTGCTCACATAAGAAAAACAGAAAATCTTCAAATAAATAACCTAATGACACACCTCAAAGCCCTTGAAAAGCAGGAACAATCAAACTCCAAAGCCAGTAGAAGACAGGAAATTATTAAAATTAGAGTAGAAATTAACAAAATAGAGAATAAAAAAAAAACTCAGAAAATCAACAAAACCAAAAGCTGGTTTCTTGAAAAAATTAACAAGATAGATAAACTACTAGAAGGAGACATTACTACTAACAGTGTAAAATCCAGAGGATTATCAGAAACTACTTTGAAAAACTATACTCCAACAAAATGGAAAATCTGGAGAATCCTCAGAAGAATGGGAACAAATCCACCATTTGATCCAGCAATACCACTTCTGGGTATCTACCCAAAAGAAAGGAAACCAAACTACCAAACTAATGCATGTGTATCTGTGTTCATAGCTGCACAATTCACCATAGCTAAACTATAGAACCAGCCAAGACGTCCATCAACAGATGGATGGATTACAAAACTGTGGTATATGTACACAATGGAATTTTACTCAGCCATTAAAAAAACCTCAATTACATTATTTTCAGGGAAATGGTTAGAACTGAAGGACATTATGCTAAGTGAGATTAGTCAGTCACAAAAAATAAGAAATCAGATGCTTTCCCTAATTCTGTGAAAGCTAAGGAGAAATGGGTCAGAGGAGGAACTCTAGATGAAAAAGGAAATCCTATAGAGGAGCAAACAAGACAACCTAAAGGAAGAGAAAGGAGGGGGGAAGAAGGAAAATCTCTAAAACATACAATATACTTAAACATATTGAAGTGAACCACTAAGCCAAGCAAGGGAAGGAGGGATGGGGAGGGACTGGGGTGGGAATTGGGTAGGGGTTAAATCAGTGATGTGTACATGTATGTACACACAAGATTTTTACTCCAATAGGATGTATGAATATAATGCTCCAATAGGATGTATAAATTTTATTTTTTATTAAAAATAAAAAAAGAATTTTAAAAATACATTTTTTGTCAGATTTTTAATTTAGGGTCATAGCTTCACTTTGTGACTGTTCTTATTGGAATATTGCCTCTTTATTGTCTGCACAAAAATTATGGTTTCTCATTCAATATTTTATTATTATTATTATTATTATTATTAGTAGTAGTAGTAGTAGTAGTAGTAGTAGTAGTAGTACTGTGGATGGAACCCTGGGGCATTCTATTTCCGTGCTATACCCCGCCCTATTTTTTATTCTTTGATTTGAAACAGGGTCTCACTGAGTTGCAAAAGGCCTCACTAAGTAACTGAGGCTGTCCTCGAACCGTGATCCTCCTGTCTCAGTCTCCTAAATTTTGGGATTATAAGTATGTGTCACCATATGTAATCCCAGGATTAGGGAGGCTGAGGCAGGAGAATCATGGTTCATGGATAACCTCAGTTACTTAGTGAGACCTTTGAAACTCAGTGAGAACCTATATCAAAATAAAACATAGAAAATAGGGCTGGAGGTTAGATTGGAGGTGGAATGCCCCTGAGTTTGTACCGAGTACTGCTAAATAAATAAATAAATAAATAAATAAATAAATAAATAAATAAGCAAATAAATAAGGAAGACAATAGAGGCCTTCCTTGTTTTCTCTCTACCTTCCTTCCTCTTTTTTCTTCCTTCCTTCCTTCCTTCCTTCCTTCCTTCCTTCCTTCCTTCCTTCCTTCCTTCCTTCCTTCTTTCTTTTTTTCTTCCTATGTAGTACTAAGGTTTGAACCCAGAGGTATCCTATCTCTGAAAAAGGTGGTGATGCTTGGCAGGGCAGCCTGTAATACCAGTACTTGGGAGACTGAGGCAGAAGGGTCATAGATTTGAGGTCACCCTCAGCAACTTAGAAACACCCTGCTTCAAAATAAAAAATAAAAAGGGTGGGGGACGTAGCTCAGAGGAAGAATAGCTTTGAGTTCAATCCCCAGTCTCTCTCTCTCTCTCTCTCTCTCTCTCTCTCTCTCTCTCTCTCTCTCTCTCTCTCTCTCTCTCTCTCACACACACACACACACACACACACACACCTGACTTACTGGGCTCCTGACAGGCAATCTCCCCTTGTCCTATGGCTATGACCTCAGCTATCACAGCAGACCAAACCAACATCTCAGGCTGACTGGAGTGGGCAGCTTGAAAAAGCTTCAGCTTTGGATCCCAACTGGTCTGGGGCAGGTGCCAAGGTTGGGGCCCATTGAGGCACTATTAACCCAGGTCAGTGCAAAATTGCATTTATTTATTTATTTATTTATTTATTTATTTATTTATTTAGGGGGTTTGAGGATGGAAACCAGGGGCATTTGACCTACGAGCCACACACACTGCCCTATTTTTTATTCTTTATTTTGAAATAGGGTCTCACGAAGTTGCAGAGAGCCTCACTAAGTAGCTGAGGCTATACAAGAACTACGATCCACTGGTCTCAGCATCCTGATTGCTGGAATTACAAGTGTGTGCCACCATGCCCAGCTCAAAATTGCATTTAGACATGAATTCATGGACTGGTCCAGAGTATTCCTGCTCTCTAAGCCTTGAAAGTGCTTACAAAAAGTCACTGTTTGTAAAAACAAGATTCTCTTTCTCTAAATGGGAGGTAGACCTTATCTTCACAATGATGCCACAAAATTTCTGTAGACAGAAAATTACTGGTGCACTGAAGTGCATCCTACTCCCCAGAATCCTTAAGAGAGGTGGAGGGGATGGCTTTGCACACATCATGCAGAATTTTCTGAGGCATGCTGCCATAGCCAACCAAAGCAAATTGTGCTACAACCACAAGTCTCCTTTTCTTGTCCTAAGTAGCCATTGTCACCAGGTGACAGGGGTGTATAGAGGAGCCAAGCGCTGAACAGCTCCAGACCCTTTCATAAGCAGGAGAGCAAAGACTGTGCGGTCGGTGTACTCATTCAGAGAGGCTAGTGCAGGTGGGGCTGTGACAGAGGTGAACAAGGGATGTCAGGGCCTGAGATAGGAAGGCTGAGGTAATGCTATGTCTCAGGAACTCCAGATAATACCTCTGATATATATCAGACTGTGTACATACATACATACACACATACGTACATAATACATTAATGCATACCTACTGCAGATTGAACCTTGCAGCATTCTACCTCCAAGCTACACCCCAGCCCTTTGTATTGCTTGAGCCTGGGATCCTCCTAACTCAGTCTCCCAAGTACTGCGATTACAGGTGTGCACCCCCATGCTTGGCTCTGCTACATAATTACTATGTTCAGTCTTGATCCTGAGGGAAGGAAAGAATTAGAGACCTACAAGACATTTGTGAATAACAAACGTTCTATTTCCCCAAGAATATGGCTCTCTGCCTAAAAGAAGGTGGGCTTACCCAATGCTGTGTCTTGCTGGGGCAGTAGCTCACATGGCCATAGCCAGAGCTTTTGTGGACAAGAGACTGACTTATTACAGAAATAAATGTTTGGGATGCCATGAGGTCATGTCCTTGCTGGCAGGTGATTATCATGTCATGTGTAAGTAGAGTGACAGCATTTGCTTGGGGATATGAGATGATCTTCGAAAACATTTGTGAAACGTTCCAATTACTGAAAGCTATTTGCAGCTATTATTGTGATAATAGATTATCTCCAACTTCAAATGGTTTGATTTGTGAGTTTAAACTTTATTAATTATTTTATTTATTGTACTAGGGATTAACTCAGAAGCATTCTACCCCTGAACTACACCAAGCCCTATTTGTATTCTTTATTTTGAAACAGGGTCTCACTAAGTAGCTGAAGTTGGCTGCAAGCTTGAGGTCCTCCTGTCTCAACCTCCCAAGCACTGGGATTACAAGCATCTGCCACCATGCCCGGCTGAGTTTTCAACTTTATGATGGTGCATAAGTGATACTTAGATGTTTGGCGGGTTAGGTGTATGAACTGCATTTTTTGCTTACAATATTTTCAGCCCATGATGGTTTTATTGAGACACAGCCTCATCAAAAACTGACGGACATCTAAAATCAACTGAGAGAAACTGTCAGAAAAAGAGATGATTGCTGATTGCAGAGAGAGAGAGAGAGAGAGAGAGAGAGAGAAGGAAGAAGAAGAAGAAGAAGAAGAAGAAGAAGAAGAAGAAGAAGAAGAGAAGAAAAGAGAGGAGAGAGAGAGGAGAGAGAGAGAGGAGAGAGAGGGAAGAGAGAAAAGAGGGGATAGAGAGAGGAAAAGAAGGAATAGAAAGATGAGGAGGAGTAAGAGGAGGAAGGGCAAACATTCCTATTGATTGCTTGGAAAATACTAAGTTAAAATATGCAAGATGAGCTGGCTGTGATTCATGTTTATAACCCCAGTACTTGAGAGGCTGAGATGGGGAAGAGCCACTTCATGGCCAGCCTCAGCAACTCAGTGAGGCCCTTTCCAACTTGGTGAGATGCTGTTTCAATATATATGTGTATGTGTGTGTTTGTTGGGGGTATTCTGGAAATTGAACCCAGGGATACTCTATATCTAAATTATGTCCCTAGCATATTTTTATATTTAATTTTGAAATAAAGGGTCTCTTTCAAGTGCTGCAGCTGGTCTCCATTCTGCCATCCTCATGTCTCAGCCTTCTCAATACTAGGATTACCCTTGTGCACACTCAAAGATCTCTAATTTTTTCTTTATTTTATTATTTTTTGATACCATGTATTGAACCCAGGGGCAATCTACATCTGAGCTACACTCCAAGCCCTATTTTTTATTCTTTATTTTGAAAACAGGCTCTTATACGTTGCAGAGAGCCTATATAGCTGAGGCTGGCCACGAACTCTGCTGCTGTTTCTCCCCAAGGAGGCCTTTGCCTCTCTTTTCCCACTCACCAAATGAGAGGACACTAGCCAGGACATGCCTGGCAAATTGATTTCACCCATATGCCTTCTCACAAAAAACTAAAATCTCTTCTTACCATGGTAGACACCCTAACAGGTTAGGTAGAGGCTTTTCCCTCAAAGGATGAGACAGTCAGCATGGTGGCCCATGTTTTATGCTTGGACATCATCCCTAAGTTTGGACTCCCCAGTTCCTTACAGTCATAATAAACCAGCTTTTATTTCTAATGTTACTCAACAGGTGGCACAAGCCTTTGGCATTTCATGGAGGCTCCACATTCCATATCGACTGTAGTCATCAGGAAGGGTAGATAAACTGAATGGGATTCTTAAGAACCATCTAACAAAAGTCTCCCTGGAGCTGTGGGTATCGTGGCCTGAACTTCTACCATGGGCTCTGGCTTGAATACGGAGCCACCCCTCGAAGCCCCACCTTCATGAGCCCCTCTGGATTGTTGTATGGTGACCTTTTTTTTTCTTCTTAATCACTCTCTCCCTTAAGATCCCCCTCCGTTGTCTTCCTATGTCCCTTACTTGTCTTTTCTCAGGCACCTTCTTAGGGAACATGCTGACAGATATCTTTCCCAACTTGGGACTAAAGAAGCAGCTCCACACCTGGCAGTCAAGTCCCTTAAGCCAGGGGATCAAGTCCTCCTCAAGTTTCTCCAATTGAAACATCTCCAATCACAGTGGACTTGGCCTTTTACAGTGATCTTCACCACACCTACTGCAGCCAAACTGCTGGGGGACCCCAACTGGCATCATCTTACTTGGCTAAAAAGGGCTCCGTTACAACAGCCTCATGACAAATTCTCCTGTATAGTGTTGGGGCCCACTAAGCTCCATTTTTCTTGATGTAATTCTCTTTAATGCTTTTATTTTAGCAGGTACACTTGTTTACATAGTATGGTGCGCTCCCTCTATGGATGCCAGACATCCATAAGTATTAAACTCTCTAAAATTTGTTACTGATGCTCCTGACCCAATAGAATGTTTTTCATTTGACCAGACTGACCCATACTTTCCCACTGCTGAAAAGGGTGGTGTGTGTCTCTCTCAGGGAAACAAAAAAATCACCAGGCTCCAGAGAGAAAGCAGACTGAGAACAGAGCTCAGAGCCACAGAGGAGATACACCGGCCTCACGTCCGAGGACATGGCAGCAGCGCCATACTGCCAGCAGCAGCGGCGAATTCACCAGACGGCTACAGCAAGCCAAGGTGAGCGCTGCGGAACAGCCAGGCGGGATCTTTCAGCGCAGGGAGCATCTAAAGCTCCCAGTGGCTGAGCTCAGCATACGCTGCAGGGACTCAGAGTGGAACTCAAAACCAGAGAAGAAAAAATACGCCAGTCTCACGGCTGAGGGCGTGGTAGCAGCGTCATATTGCTACCGGCGGCAGCAGCAGTGAATTCACCGAGTCCAGTACAGCTACATCTGCGTACTCAAGAACAGTGAGTCAAATTGTGGGCCCCAGAGGAGAAATCCCAGTACTGTACTCCCTGGGACTTGACCCAGTGGGGGAGGGGCGATGGCAGAGATATCACACCATAGGAGAACGTGCAACCTGGCACCCCCCACAGTCTAAAGCAGCCTCTATCGACTCTCTGGGTCGGAGACTCTGTGATACAACCCAGTAAAGGAGTAGTGGGGTCAGAGATACTACAGACTCAAGATCCAGAGCACCTTAAGTGAAGTCATAGTGACCCAAGGGAAGAACCCAGAGAAGGCACAAACTTCCGAAATAATGAGAAAGAGTAATAACAATGGAGCAATGAATGCCCACAACCCCACAACATCAGAACCCGATAAAACAGAAAATCAGAGATTTCTAGAAGATCAAATCAGGAAAATAACTGTAGAAATAATAGAGGTGCTTCGAAAAGCCAAAAAGGGATAAAGGATGCAATTAATGAAGTAAAGGCCTCAATTCAAAGCATGAACAACCGATTAGACCACATGGAGAACAGAATCTCGCTCTTAGAAGATGAACAATCCAAAAATGAACGCATAGTTTCTAATCTAGGAAAAAATATCCGACAGCAGGAATCTGACATTGAAGAAATATGGGCCCATTTTAAGAGAGCTAACCTAAGAATAATTGGAATAGAGGAGGGAAAAGAAAGTGAAACCAAAGGGATCAACAATCTCTTCAAGGAAGTAATAGCAGAAAAATTTCCAAACATAGAGCAAGAGGTCGATACACAGGTCCAGGAAACATATAGAACTCCCTTTAGACAGGATCGGAGAAGAGGATCCCCACACCACATAATTGTCAAAATGACCAATGTGGAAGCCAAGCAGAGAATCTTAAAGGCAACAAAAACAAAGGGCCAAGTGACATTCAGAGGCAAACCAATTAGAATCACTCCAGACATCCCAAACCAAGTCATGAGAGCCAGAAGGGCTTGGAGTAACATATTCCAAACTCTGAAAGAAAACAACTTCCAGCCAAAAATTTTCTACCCAGCAAAACTTTCTATCAAATTAGATGGAGAAATAAGAAGCTTCCATGACAAACAGAAACTGAAGGAATTTATGTCTTTAAAACCAGCGCTAGAGAAAATACTCAAAGAGATTAACTACAAAGAATAAATAGGTAACACACACCAGAACCAGAGAAACAAGATTTTCCATCCAAGAGACAACTAAGATTGGTTATCTGTGGAGATTCATTATTTATGTTAGTCTTTTACCTATCTCTAAATTGTATTGTTTGCCTTTATTGTTGTTAATTTTTAGGATGTCTAGTTGGAATATTAATGTACCTTCAGATATAGCATTTGGAAATATTTTATCCCATGCTATTAGTAACTTTTAACTCTGTTTACATTGTCTTTGGATATACAATATTTTTTTTTATTTTTAGGGAGTTTGTATACTCTTCTGTTGCCTGTGCCATTGAAATCATATCCAAGAAATCACTGCCAATTTCAATGTTGTGAGGTTTTATGACCCAGATTTTCTCCTAAAAGTTTATAGTCTTAAGATTTATATTTAGGTCTTTTATCTATTTTGAGTTAATATTTGTATATGGGATTAGGTAAGGGTCCAAATTATTCTTTTCCATGTAAGTATTATTTTTCAACAATATTTATTTAAAAGATAATTATTTCCTGCACCAAATGTTCGTGGAAACCTTGTCAAAAATAACTTGACAATATAGGGAAGAATTTAGCTCTAGGCTTTTATTTAACTCCAATGGTTTATATATCTGCCTTTAGAACAGTACTACACTGTTTCAATTATTGTAGCTTTATATGGTTTGAAATCAGAAAATATATATCTTCTAGCTTTGTTCTTTATCAAGATCGTTTTGGGTATCTAGAGTCCATATTCCATATTAGGATAGATTTTTCTTCTGAAAAAGAAATATATAAATATATGATAGTTTCACCTAAAAAATAGAAAAAAATATTCTCTGGTAAGAAAGAAAGCAAAAAGAAATATTGAAATGTTTTCATGTAATTTTAATTTTTCAAAATTATTTAGTTAAAAGATTGTTATTTCCTCCACCAAATGTTCGTGGAAACCTTGTCAAATATAACTTGACAATATATGGAAGAATTTAGCTCTAGGCTTTTATTTAGCTCCAGTAGTTTATATATCTGCCTTTAGAACAGTACTACACTGTTTCAATTATTGTAGCTTTTTATGGTTTGAAATCAGAAAATATACATCTCCTAACTTTGTTCTTTTTCGAGATCGTTTTGGGTATCTAGAATCCATATTCCATATTAGGATAGATTTTTCTTCTGAAAAATAAATATATAAATATGATAGTTTCACCTAAAAAAAAAAAAGAAAAAAATATTCTCTGGTAAGAAAGAAAGCAAAAAGAAATATTGAAATGTTATCTTTATGTTATCAAAAGCTTGGTATCAGACAAATGAAACTGTTATGTGAGATTATCATTTTTAATTTTGGATAAATTGCTATAATACTAGATGTCAACCACTAAGCCAAGCATGGGAAGGAGGGATGGGGAGGGAATGGGGTGGGGATTGGGTGGGGGTTGACTGGCGATGTGTGCATGTATGTCTACAAAAGTTTTATTTGTATCCCACTATGATATATGAATACAGTGCATCAATAAAAAATTAAAAAAAAGAAAATAGAGCTAGTTATGACCTACATGGACTACAAAATCACTCTCAGATTCATCAATGCATGGGGAATGTAGTTTTATGTTTTCCATGTTTTTCCTCATATGCAATTTATGATTGTCAATAAATTTTAATTTTATGATCCAGACACTTACTCAAATAAAATAAAAAATGTTAAAAAAAAACTCTCCACTATAAAATATCTGTACTTCTGTTCCACTGCACCACTCTGCTGACCGCATGGCTCATCGGTCCCTTCCCTCACGGTACATAGATATCGCCCAAAGGTGCTCGTAGATTAATGCAGCTTTTGATAACCAGGCTGGTGTTTACCTCCTTCATGACACCCAACTCAATTTCATTGTTACAGGAGGAAGGTGCTGCTGCAGCGCCATGGCCTGAACTCGCAGTTCCCTGTCCTCCCTTTGCTCCCACTACAGAGGAATTTAGCCCTGACCCTGCACCAGCTCTCCTCTAGTTCTCAGCCCTGAGATGCCTGGGTGGGGCCACTGATCACCAGAGACCATTCCAGTTTGAATCAATTAAATACCCTGAGCCAGGCATGGAGGTGCATGCCTGTAATCCTAGTACTTCAGAAGCTGAGAGGGGTTTCCACGTTTGAGGACAGCCTCAGTAATGTAGTGAGAATCTTAGCAACCTAGAGAGACCCTGTTTTTAAAGAAATAGAAAGGGGTTTGAATACAGCTCTGGGTAGGATACCCTTGGTTCAATCTGTAGTCATATACAACACACACACACACACACACACACACACACACACACACACACTCCTGAAAAAGGAGGGAAAGAAACTGTGTGTGTGTGTGTGTGTGTGTGTGTGTGTGTGTGTGTATAGTTTGTGGTGTGTGTGTGTGTGTGTGTGTGTGTGTGTATGTGTGTGTGTGTGTGATTAAAAGTTACTTTAAGGAAAAAAGACAAAACAAAATAATGGCAAGTGCATCCAAACCAACCAAAGAAACAAAAACCTTGCTTGGACCCCACCATCCTTACAGATGCCCTTCAGATGCCCCATCTCTCCCTTCCCTTCCCTTCTCAGAGGGCTCTCGAGTTCTAGGCCCACATTTATGCACCTCTTTTCACCCCATCTGCCTTCCACCCACCCACACCTTTGGGGCAGCAACTTCTCAGGCTCCAGCAACATCTGGATTCTTCCTAAGTCCTGGGGATGCTGTTTTGCTTTGTTTTGCTGTATTGTGCTTGATCTGCTCCTGAGACCCAAGGCAAGGACAGCATATCCTCACCCAGCTTCTGGGAGACCACCATGATCCTCCTGTTCCTGCTCCTCCTCCTCTTCCTGCCCCGCCTGCTCCTGTTCTTCTTGCTCCTCTTCCTCCTCCTCCTGCTCCTCCTCCACTCTTTCTTCTCCTTCTCCTACTCCACCCCCTTCTCTTCCTCCTCCTCTTGTTCTTCCTCCTCCTTCTGCTCCTCCAACTCCTCTTCCTCCTCTTGCTCCTCCTCTTCCTGCTCATCCTAATTCTCTTTTTTCCTCCTCTTCCTCCTGCTCCTCCTCCTCAACCTCCTCTTTTTCTCTCCTCCTCCTTATCCTGCTCCTCCTTCTCTCTTTCTTCTCCTCTTTCTCTTCCTCCTCCTCCTCTCCTTTCTCTCCTCCTCTTCCTCTTTTTTCTCCTCCTGCTCCTCCTGCCTCCTCTTCCTGCTCCTGCTCTTCCTGCTCCTGCTGCTTCTTCTCTTCCTCTCCCTTTTCTTCCTTTTCCTTTTCTTTTTCTTCTCCTTCTCCTCCTGCTTTTCCTCCTCCTCTCGCTCCTTCTCTTCCTCTTCTAGCTGCTCCAGGCGTAGCCTCATTTCCCATTCCCTTTCCTTACCCCTTAATATTTCCTTTCTCAGCAGCTTTTACCAGGCAGTACTGGCTTACCATGCACAAGTTCTCTTGGTTAATGCCTAGGAGAGAGAGAGAGAGAGAGAGAGAGAGAGAGAGAGAGAGAGAGAGAGAGAGAGAGAGAGAGAGAGAAACTGTTTCTAGGAAGGGAATTATGTGTATCACCAGGCTATAATCTACAGGACTGGTCGGAACTGCAGCAGGAACAGATATTACAGTCAGGGCCAGGATTTTTTCTTTTCAGGGAAAGCTACATTTTGCTCCTGAGAACTTATGAGTGATTGAAAGAGACCTGGCCACATAATCTATCCAGGATAACCTCAATCACTTAGAGTTAATGGATTGTAACTGTTAACCATATGCAAAAACACAGCCAGAGCAACACTCAGACTACTGTTAGATTGAAGAACCAGAGACTAATCAGTCCCAGTGGCCTTAGAACAGCAGGATCCCTCCAAGAAGTCGCAGGCCGGTGGAATCCCAGGGTTTAGCTAGGTTGTTGAGAGTTTTGCTAAGTTGAGAGACTGCAATCCTCCTGTCTCAGCATCTCACGTATTGGGATTACAGGCGTGTGCTACCACACCTAGCTTAGATCTATTATCCATAAATAAAATTGTTGCATCATATTTTAATTGCATGTTTGATTATTGTGTTTAGACAAGTGTGTGTATGTGTGTGTGTGTGTGTGTGTGTGTGTGAGAGAGAGAGAGAGAGAGAGAGAGAGAGAGAGAGAGAGAGAAGAGAGAGGTGGTTCTACAATCTACAGATCTTTATGTCTGAGAAAAACCACAGCCTTATTATATTTTGAAACGTCTTGCTAAGTTTCCTAGGCTGGCCTCGAACCAGCATTCCTTCTGCCTCAGCCTCCTGGGTACTCGGATCATAATCACATGTCACTGCGCCCAATTTCCACTTCTAATTTTTTGAGGAACCATCATAAGTTTGCATAATGCCTTACATCACGTTCATTTTGGGGCAGTCCATTAAACAAGACCAGGCCATAATTACTGAGGTTTTATTCCATATAGAATTCCAAGACCTTGACCATCAGCTCTCGTCATAGATGAGTCCCTATGTGCTGCTGGTCGTGGGGGAAAAGTTGATGGAATTAGTATTCTAGAGGCCACCCTTAGGCATCTCGCCTCCCTGTCTAGAGGCGAAGCACACCTGTGCAATGCGGGTATCACTAAAAATGAACACCAAGGGGCTGAGTGTGGAGAAGCCCGAAGACACCAGGAAAGCGAGGTTCCTCAGCCAGTGCACTGGGCTCTGGATCTGCATTACACAAAAAGACAAAATACTAGACAGACTGTGCAAGGAGAGGAACAAGCTCATGAGGACCAGGATGGTGCAGGTGGCGCTGACCTCGCACGCCACTCTGCTGGCGCGGCTGGTACTGCGCATGCGCCGCACGCGCCTCCAGTGGCGGAACAGCATCAGGACCATGAAGATGCTGCACCAGGCCATGAGGCCCAGGCACAGGCTGTCGAAGAAGGTGTAAGTGATTGCAACTACAGAAAAGTGCAGTCTCACTCCCACAGGCGAGGAGCAATACCGGTACATGTTCTCTGCGTTCACGTTTTTACTATTTATTGGGGCAGTTACAAACATTGGAATATTGATATTTAACACAAAAGGGAGAACCCAGCAGAAGGAACAGCAGAGAACGATGCACGTCCGGGATTGCATTCTGAGCTCTGCCCGCACAGAGATGCCCGAACTCAGTTTCAGGGCCTGGAAGCCGCTGAGGAAGCAGGTGGTGCTCAGGGATGCCCCTCTGGCCACTCTGTGTAAATAGAAGAGCAGTTTACAGCCCGTGGAATCCAGGAAAGACTTCACCCACAACGCCGCCATGGTCTGCGGGATCCCCTTAGTCAGAAGCACCAAGGCGTTAGCCAAGAACAGCTGGCTGACGATCAAGTCTGCGGGTCTCAAGATCTGTGCAGTGAGAAAAGTGCAGTTGTACAGGCAAAGGAGGCCAGAATTTGCGAGGACTCCCATGGCAGTCTGGATGAGGAAGGCCATCCCCCAGCCCACGTCAACAGAAACCAGCCCATCCATACAGAGGAGATGTGGGCTTTGATTTCTGTTTCTGAACCAGAAGAAGCTAGAGACTGAAAAAAGAGAATTGATTTATTCTTATTGCATTTAGAAAATGCAACTTGTCAAACACTCATGATTTCAAATCAGTAGGGACATTAAGAACAGGTGATTTACTTATTTAATGGTATTGGAATTTAAACCCAGGGGTATTCTTCCTCTGAGTTAACCCAGCCCTTTTTTTTTTGTGGTACTGGGGGTGGAACCCAGGGGCTTTTCTACCTCCAGACTATATTCCCAGACCTATTTTATATTTTATTTGGAAACAGGGTCTCACTAAGTTGCTGAGATCCTCACTAAATAGCTGTAGCTGGTTTTGAACCTGCGTGATCATCTGTCTCAGCCTCCCAAGTGCTGGGATTATAAGCATGCACCACCACGTCTGGCTACCCAGCCCTATTTTTATTTATTTATTTATTTATTTATTATTTATTTATTTATTTATTATTTATTTATTTATTGCAGGTCTGGGGATGGAACCCAGGGGCGTTCAACCTCCTAGCCACATCCCTGCCTATTTTTTGTATTCTTTATTTTGAAACCGGGTCTTACTGAGTTGCAGAGGGCCTCACTAAGTAGCTGAGGCTGTCCACGAACCACGATCCTCCATTCTCAGCCTCCCGAATGCTGGGATTACAAGCATGTTCCACCACGGCAGGCCCTATTTTTTATTTTGAAACAGGGTCTCAGTGAGTTGCAAAGGGCCTCAGTAAGTAGTTGAGGCTGGCCACGAACCATAATCCTCCTGTCTCAGCCTCCCAAATGCTGGGATTACAAACATGTACCACCAAGACTGGTTCTTTTCTTTTCCCCCATGGAACTAGGAATTCAATCCACAGGCATTCTACACCTCCAGCCCTATTTTTTTATTCTTTATTTTGAAACTCGTTAAGTTGCAGAGAGCCTCACTAAGTATCTGATGCTGGCTGCAAACCTTCCATCTCCCTGTCTTAGTCTCCCAAGTACTGGGATTACAAATCTGTGCCACCACACCTGGCTCAACTCATCAGTAAATATTTTAGACACCCTCATAGACATATTCCCCTCTGCTGTCTCTCTCCTCCTCCTCCTCCTCCTCCTCCTCCTCCTCCTCCTCCTCCTCCTCCTCCTCTTCTCTTCTCTCTCTCTCTCTCTCTCTCTCTCTCTCTCTCTCTCTCTCTCTCTCGTGTGTGTGTGTGTGTGTGTTGCTGTGGACTGAACCCAGGGCCTTCCAGTGTTACTAAGGCTGGTCTTGAATCTAGGATCCTCCTGTCTCAGCCTTTCAAGTACTGGGATTATAGGTCTTTGCCACCTCTCCCAGCTCCAAAACTATTATTTATAGAACTATTTGTAGCACTATAATGACTGTAGCCCATTCAACTTCAACCAGAGATTTTGAATACATCCTGGGCATCCTCACCACAGGATGGATCTGGAAACTCTGCTGTGATGCTGAGGTCCTTGATGGCTAGTGTTCTTGGATGCACACCTATGAAGAAGGGAAAGAAAACACAAAGAAAGAGTCAGATAATGTGTAGTTAGTTTTACTTTGCTAAGAACCAGAAAGAAATGGCATGTTGGGGGCATATGTAAGTGTGTGTGTGTGTCTATTTTATTTTTAAGAAATTAAAGAATAATTAGCCCCTCATGGGAGAGAGAGAGAGAGAGAGAGAGAGAGAGAGAGAGAGAGGACTCAGGATGCAGCTAGACTGATCTTACTGTGTCTTGTTCATTGCTTTGGCTTAGAAATCTATACACATTTGCTTAAAAATACATGATGCCAAAAATATTGTCAAATATAACTTTGAAAGCTGAGCGTGGTAGCACACGCTTGTAATCCCAGCATTTGGGAGGCTGAGACCGGAGGATGCAGTTCGCGGACAGCCTCAGCTACTTAATGAGGCCCTCTGCAACTCAGTAAGATCCTGTTTCAAAATAAAGAATAAAAAATAGGGCAGGGGGTGTAGCTTGGAGGTCAAATGCCTCTGGGTTCCATCCCTAGATCCACAAAAAAAATCTATATTTATATATAACTTTGAAAATATTTGTACAATAAACCTATAGTGAAACCTAAAAGCTGGGTAGGGTGGCAGATGCCTGTAATCCCAGTACTTGAGAGGCTGAGAGGATTGCAGGTATGAGGCCAGCCTCACCTACTTAGTGAGGCCCTCTGCAACTTAGTGACACCCTGTTTCAAAATAAAGAATAAAAAATAGGGGGATGTATAGCTGAGACATAGAAAGTCCCTGGTTTCAATCCCCAGTACCACACACACACAAATAAATTTAATTACAAGTGTACAAGTGCACACTTGTAATCCCAGCATTTGGGAGGCTGATACAGGAGGATCGTGGTTCTCAGACAGCTCAGCTACTTAGTGAGGCCCTTTGCCACTCAGTGAGACCCTGTTTAAAAAAAAAAAGAATAAAAATATAGGGGTGGGTATGGAGTTTGGAGGGAGAATGACCATGGGTTCCATCCCCAGTAATGCAAAAGAAAAAAGAACCCCAAACAAAAGCATAAACAAAAAATAAATAAAAAGGGAAGGGTTGAGAGTATATCTCAGAGATAGACTGTTCCTGAGTGCAATCACTAGTACGAACAAGAAAAAAATAATTAATTAAACAAAATTACCCAGAACAGAGGAACAAAAGATGCCTATTGTTTAGGTGAGACTGATGAATCTCCCTCCACATCCAGTTACTGACAATACTGTGTTATATTAAGAGAACACTACCTCTTGCGTTATTCTTAAAAATTATTTTCCAGTATTGAAAAGCACCTTTCGACTCGTATGTTAGTTATAATTATCAGCACATAGAAATTGCTTAGAAATAAACCCACAGTGCTGGAACTCACCATTAAAAAGTTCCAAATGTGTCTAGTAATTGCAATCAAGAAGATCGGAGGAAGAAAATGTGGAATACCATTTTAACCTTTGGAAATGACCCAGTTACTTAACTACTAATTGCTGTAATTTGCTAGTTGTTAGTAAGATAATACAAATTTTTGTTAATATCTGTGAGTTTTGAGAATAGAGAAAATCTAGGTAAAACAATAGTTTATAGCTTTTTCTTTTGAGAGATAGTTTTATTTTTTTTATTTTATTTTTTTTTTGGTGGTACTGGGGTTCCTGGAAACCCTTCTACCTCCGGGCTACACTCCCAGACCTAGTTTTACATTTTTTTTTAATTTGGAAACAGGGTCTCCTAAGCCAGCGCTTGCGGCTGGCTTCGAACCTGCGTGATCCTCCTGTCTCTGCCTCCCAAGCGCGGGGATTACAAGCGTGCGCCACCACGCCCGGCTGAGAGATAGTTTTAAATTTAAAATTGTGATTTAAAAAAACACAGCTATTGGAGCCTGATGGTGTATGTCTGTAATCCTAGCTACAGGGGAGACTGAGACAAGAATTCCCGTTTCAAGCCAGCCTGGGTAACTTAGCAAGACTCTCTGTCTATATTAAAAAAAAAAAGGCCTGGGGATGTAGTTCAGTGGTAGAGCACCCCCGTGGATTCAAGTCCCAATACTGCAAGAAAAAAAAAACAAAACCAACACTTGCATAAGCAAATATGTGTAACTATACTAATCAGCCACTCAAGTGAGGAAACATGGAAGATATATTTCAAGAACATGAAAAACACAACATAAGAAACGGGGAGAAACCACCATCCTGCAGAGTGCCTCAATGTTTTCAAGAATTTGCTAACAAAGTAGCTGCATAAGTGATGTATTTTATAACCACTGTACAGAGAGAGAGAGAGAGAGAGAGAGAGAGAGAGAGAGAGAGAGAGAGAGAGAGAAAAGAAGAAGAAGAAGAAGAAGAAGAAGAAGAAGAAGGAGAAGGAGAAGGAGAAGGAGAAGGAGAAGGAGAAGGAGAAGGAGAAGGAGAAGGAGAAGGAGAAGGAGAAGGAGAAGGAGAAGGAGAAGGAGAAGGAGGGAAGAGAAGAGAGAGAGAGAAAGAGAGAACATTTACCATAGTAGAAGGAATATATTCTTTAATTACAAATACAATTTAGTTATAATGAATGAAGAATTCAAAACAGACTATGTAGAAAATGATGAGAAGGCTGAGCCTTTGGGAGGCTGAGACAGGCAGATCTCTGTTTGAGGACAGCCTCAGCTACTTAGTGAGGTCCTCTGCAACTTTGTGAGACCCTGTTTCAAAGTAAAGAATAAAAAATAGGCTGGGGAGTAGCTCCAAGGTACAATGCCCCTGGGTTCAATCCAGTGCCACCACGCATGGCTGAAGCATGTCTTTTTAAAAATAATATGCTATATGAATTTATTTTTATATTATTACTATATAAATACTTTTTTTATTTTTATGTGGATAATATTGAAAATGGCATACATTTAGACTGTGCTCGATGCCCTCTTTCACCCCCACTTTCCCTTTCCCCCTCCCAACAATTAGTGTCCAGGTTAACCATGCTACATTCATACTTTTACACATATTCAGAGGGACTCCATATTATGGAGGGGAAACCTCAGCAAAGCCGAAACATGTTTCTAAGCAAGAAAATTATGTAAACAAGCATTTCTCAGGACAAAAATAAAAACTCCTTCACAAATTTAACATGTCTTATCCTCAGGAATTACCCTAAAATGAAAATTGAAATTTAATTTTTTTAATTTAAAATACATTTTTTGGGTCAGATGTTTAATTTTAGGGTCATAGCTTCTTTTTGTGACTGTTCTTATTGGAACTTTGCCTTTTCATTGTCTGCACAAAAGTAAAATATATTAATTATGGTTGCCCATGGGCATTTTTAAATTATTTAAAGGAAGATGAAAATAGAAGCCTTGTATGTAGTTTCTCTTTCTTTCTTTCTTTCTCTCTCTCTCTCTTTCCCCTCCCTCCCTCCCTTCCTTCCTTCCCTCCTTCCTTCTTTTGCTTTGTATGTAGTACTAAGGTTCTTGTTCTATTTCTGAAAAAGGTGGTAATGTTATGCAAGGCAGGTCTGTAATACCAATACGTGGGAGGCTGAAACAAGAAGGGTTGTAGATTTGAGGGCAGCCTCAGCAACTTAGAAATACCTTGCTTCAAAATGAAAACTACAAAGGGTTGAGGATGTAGCTCATAGGAAGAATTCCTCTGAGTTAAATCCCCAGTGTCCCCCAAACACCACCACTTGCTGGGCTCCTGGCAGGCAATGTCCCCTTGTCCTCTGGCTATGACCTCAGCCATCACAGCAGACAAGGGATGTGCTCAGGCTGAGTGGAGGGGCAGCTTGAGAAAGCTTCAGCTTTAGATCCCAATGGGTTGGGGGCAGGTGCCAAATTTGGGGCCCATTGAGGCAAACTATTAAAACCAGGTAAGTAAAGAATTGCATTTATACATGAATCTAGGGAGCAGGAACAGACTTGGATTATTCCTGCTCTCTAAGTCTTGAAAACTTTAAGGCATTGTAAAAACAAGATTATCTTTCTCTAAGTGGGAGGTAGAGCTTACATTCACACTGGTGCCACAAAATTTCTGTAGACATGAAATTACTGGCGCACTGAAGAGCATCCTACTCCCCAGAACCCTTAAGATGGAGAGGACATTTTTGTACACATCATGCAGAATTTTCCGAGGCATGCTGCCACAGCCAACCAAAGCAAAACAGGCTACAATCACAAGTCTTCTTTTCTTATCCTAAACAGCCATTGTCACCAGGCGCAGGGGTAAGAGGAGCCAAGTGCTGAACAGCTCCAGACCCTTTCATAAACAGGAAAGCAAAGACGGTGTGGTCGCTGTACTCATTCAGAGAGGCCAGTGCAGGTGGGGCTGTGACAGAGGTGAACAAGGGATGTCAGGCCCCGAGATAGGAAGGCTGAGGTAATGCTATGTCTCAGGAACTCCACATAATATCTCTGATATATATCAGACTGTGTACACACATACATACATGCATACCTAATGCAGATTGAAAACAGTGGCATTCTACCCTCAAGCTACACCCCAGTCCTTCGTATTGCTTGAGCCTGGGATCCTCCTAACTCTGTCTCCCAAGTACTGGGATTATAGGTGTGTACGCCCATGCCTGACTCTGCTACATATTTCCTATGTTCAGTCTTGATCCTGAGGGAAGAAAAGAATTAGAGCCCTACAACACATTTTTTAGTAACAAATGTTCTATTTCTCCAAAAATATGGCTCTCTGCCTAAAAGAAGGTCAGCTTACCAAATGCTATGTCTTGCTGGGGCAGTAGCTCACATGGCCATAGTCAGAGCATTTTTACATGAGAGACTGACTTATCATAGAGATAAAGGCTTTGGACTCCATGAGGTCATGTCCTTGCTGGCAGGTGATTATCATTTCATGTGTTAGCACAGTGACAGC
>NC_137796.1:65543351-65568351 GCF_963383645.1 Muscardinus avellanarius
TTTAATAATTGTGTGTATAAGCTTGTGTGTGTGGTCTTGCTAAGTTTCCCAGGCTGGCCTCAAACCAATGTTCCTTCTCTCTCAGCCTCCTGGGTACTGGGATCATAACCATATGTCACTGGGCCCAGTTTCCACTTCGGCTTTTTTATTTTTTCCAGTACTAGGGATGGAACCCAGGGACATTCTACCTGTGAGCTACGCCCCCAGCCCTATTTTTTATTCTTTATTTTTAAACAGGGTCTCACTAAGTTTCAGAGTGCCTCAATAAGTAGCTGAGACTGTCTGTAAACCTTGATCCTCATGTCTCAACCTCCCTAATGCTGGATTATAAGCATGCACAACCAACACAGCTTCCAGCATCCACTTCTAATTTTTTTGAGGAACCATCATAGATTCGCCTAATGACTACCCCATGTTCATTTGGGGTCAGTCCAATAATCAAGACCAGGCCATGGTTATTGGGGGTTTTATTCCATACAGAATCCCAAGCCCTTGGCCAAGAGCTCTCATCATAGATGAACCCCTATGTGCTAATGGCGGTGAAGCAATGAAATGATAGAATGTCCTCACAGAAACTGGCATTTCAATTGATGATTGAACACCGATCACTAAAAATAAACACGAAGGGGCTGAGTGTGGAGAAGTGGAAAGAAAATAGGAAAGCGAGGTTCCTCAGCCAGTGCGCTGGGATCTGGATCTGGATTACCCAAAAGGACAACATATCAGACAGATCACAGAAGGAGAGGAACAAGCTCATGAGGACCAGGACGGTGCAGGTGGCTCTGACCTCGCACGCCACTCTGCGGGCGCAGCTGGTACTGCGCATGCGCCGCACGCGCCTCCAGGGGCGGAACAGCATCAGGACCATGAAGATGCTGCACCGGGCCAGGAGGGCCAGGCACTGGCTGTCGCAGAAGGCATAAGTGATTCCAGTGGCTGAAAAGTGCAGAGCCCCTTTCACAGGGGAGGCGCAATACAGGTACATGTTCTCTGCGTTCATGTATTTACTATTTATTGGGCCAGCTACAAACACTGGAATACTGACATTTAACACAAAAGGGAGAACCCAGCAGAAGGAACAGCAGAGAACGATGCACATTCGGGATTGCATTCTGAGCTCTGCCCGCACAGAGATGCCCGAACTCAGTTTCAGGGCCTGGAAACCACTAAGGAAGCAGGTGGTGCTCAGGGAAGCCCCTCTGGCCACTCTGTGTAAATAGAAGAGCAGTTTACAGCCCGTGGCGTCCAGGAAAGACTTCACCCCCAACGCCGCCATGGTCTGCGGGATCCCCTTAGTCAGAAGCACCAAGGCGTTAGCCAAGAACAGCTGGCTGACGATCAAGTCTGCGGGTCTGAAGATCTGTGCAATGAGAAAAGTGCAGTTGTACAGGCAAAGGAGGCCAGAATTTGCGAGGACTCCCATGGCAGTCTGGATGAGGAAGGCCATCCCCCAGCCCAAGTCCACAGAAACCAGCCCATCCATGCAGAGAAGATGTGGGCTTTGATTTCTGTTTCTGAATCAGAAGAAGCTAGAAACTGAGTAAAGAGAACTGGGTTATTCTAATTGTATCCAGAAAGTGCAACTTGTTGAACGCTTATCATTCCAAATCAATATGAACGCTAAAAAAGATGATTTATTTATTTAGTGGTACTGGGAATTGAACCCAGAAGTATTCTTTCTCTGAGCTACACATCCATCCATGTTTGTTTGTTTGTTTGTTTGTTTGTTTATTTATTTATTTATTTATTTTGAGACAGGGTCTTGCTAAGTTTCCCAGGCTGGCTTGGAATGTGGGCTTCTTTTTCCTCAGCCTTCCCAGTAGATGGAATTATAGACATACCCCACCAGGCTCCAATAGCTGTGTTTTTTATTTTCTATTAATTAAATCATTTATTTATTTATTTTATGGTAGTAGAGCAGAGCTCTGTGCGAGCAGAGCTCAGAATGCAATCCTGAACGTGCATCGTTCTCTGCTGTTCCTTCTGCTGGGTTCTCCCTTTTGTGTTAAATGTCAGTATTCCAGTGTTTGTAGCTGGCCCAATAAATAGTAAATACATGAACGCAGAGAACATGTACCTGTATTGCGCCTCCCCTGTGAAAGGGGCTCTGCACTTTTCAGCCACTGGAATCACTTATGCCTTCTGCGACAGCCAGTGCCTGGCCCTCCTGGCCCGGTGCAGCATCTTCATGGTCCTGATGCTGTTCCGCCCCTGGAGGCGCGTGCGGCGCATGCGCAGTACCAGCCGCGCCCGCAGAGTGGCGCGCAAGGTCAGAGCCACCTGCACCGTCCTGGTCCTCATGAGCTTGTTCCTCTTCTTCTATGGTCTGTCTGGTATTTTGTCCCTTTGGATAATCCAGGTCCAGAGCCCAGCGCACTGGCTGAGGAACCTCGCTTTCCTGGTGTCTTCGGGCTTCTCCACACTCAGCCCCTTCGTGTTTTTTTTTTTTTTTTTTTTTTTGAGTGATACCTGCACCTCACAGTTCTGCTTCACGTGCCGGACAGGGAGGAGCGGCACCCAAACGTGGCCTTTGGAACGCCAGTTTCTGTGATGCCATTTCCTCAGTTCTTTACTCCATAAACAGCAGCACATAGGGGTTCATCTATGATGAGAACTAGTGGTCAAGGTCTTGGGATTGCATATGAAATAAAACTCCCTATAACCATGGCCTGGTCTTGCCTATTGGATTGCCCCAAATGAACATGGTGTAAGTCATTACCCGAATCGGTGATGGTTCCTCAAAATATTAGAAGTGGAAGCTGAGTGCAGTGCCATATGGTTATGATCCCGGTACCCAGGAGGCTGAGGCAGAAGGAACGCTGGTACGCTGCTAGCCTGGGAAACTTGGCAAAACCTTTTTTTCAAAATATAATAAGGCTGTGATTTGTCTCAGACATAGAGTGCACTTGGATTAAGTCTGTTTAACCACCTCACACATACACACACACACTCACACATAATCATGTACACATACACACACAATAATTACATATGCAATTACCATATGATAAACAATTCTATTTCTGGATAATATATCCAAGCTGGGTGTGGTAGCGCATGCCTGTAATCCCAGTACTTGGGAGGCTGAGACAGAAGGATTGCATTCTCTCAACTTAGCAAGACTCTCAGAAACCCAGCCAAACGCTGGATTTAAAAACAGATCCCACCAGCCTGCGGCTTCTTCTTGGAGGGCCACTGATGCTCTGAGGCCACTGGGCCTGGCTAGTCTCTGGTCCTTCACTCATATACTAGTCTGAGAGTTGCTGTGCCTGTGTTTTGGTAGATGTGGTTAACAGCTACAATCCATTGACTCGAAGTGACTGAGGCTATCCTTGATAGATTATGTGGCCAGGTCTCTTTCAACCACTCAAAACTCTAGGGGGCAAAATGGCACTTTCCATGAGAAGAAAAAAATCCTGCCTGTAACTGTAATATCTATTCTTGCTGCAGTCCCAGCTAGTTAGTCCTGTCTGTAGATCAGAGCATGGTGGTCCATAGTATTTCCTTCCTAAAAACCAAACTATTCCTTTCACTGCTCTCTCTCTCTCTCTCTCTCTCTCTCTCTCTCTCTCTCTCTCTCTTTCTCTCTCTCTCTCTCTCTCTCCCCCACCCAAAATAACCTATAAATGTTAGGCCAGCACTTTACCAGTCATACGCCTTAAAATGTGAAAGGCAATATTAAGGGCTAAGGAGACGATATGGGACCTGAGGTAAGGTCCTGGAGCAGCCAGAAGGGGGGAGGGGGAGAAGGAGCAGGAGGAAGAAGACGAGTCTAAGGAGCAGAAGGAAGAGGAGGAAGAGGAGCAGGAGAAGCAGGTTCAGGAGTATCAAGAGGAGGAGGAGGAGGAGGAGGACGATGAGCATGGTGGTCTCCCAGAAGTTGGGTGAAGATGTACTGTCCCTGCCTTGGGTCTCAGGAGCAGGTCAAGTAAAGCAACACAAAACAAAAAGGGTCCCCTGGACTTAGGAAGAACCCAGATGCCACTGGAGCCTGAGAAGTTGCTATCCTAGAGGGCTGGGTGGGTGGAAGCCATATGGGGTCAGGAGAGGTGAGGAAATGTGGGCCTAGAACTCAGGAGCCTCTGAGAAGGGAGGACAGGAAGAAATGGGGCATCTGAAGGGCATCTGGAAAGATGGTGGGGTCCAAGCAAGGTTTCTGTTTCTTTGGTTGGTTTGGATACACTTGCCATTATTTTGTTTCCTTTTTTAAAGTAACTTGTAATCACACGTGCGCGCGCGCGCACACACACACACACACACACACACACACACACACACACACAGAAATTTCTCTTTCTCTACCTTGCTTTCCCACTTTCCTAGAAAAGGTGTTCGTGTGTGTGTGCGCGCATGTGTAAATAGTGATTGAACCATGATGTTCTACACAGAGCTGTATTCCCAACCCTTTCTGTTTACTTAGAAACAGGGTCTCTCTAGGTTGCTGCAATTCTTGCTACATTACTGAGGCTGTTCTCAATCTAGGAACCTCTGAGCTTCCAAAGTACTGGGATGACAGCATGCACCACCGTGCCTGGTCAGGGAATTTAATTGATTCAAACTGGGATGGTCGCTGGCTGCCAGTGGGCCCGCTTGGGCAGCTCAGGGCTGAGAACTGGAGGAGAGCTGGTACAGGGCCAGGGCCAAACTCCTTTGCAGTGGGAGCAGAGGGAGGACAGAAAACTGCGAGTTCAGGGCATGGTGCTGCAGCAGCACCTCCCTCCCAGCCAGATCCCTCTGGATTCCAGAGGCGCAGCTCAGTCCTCTGGAGGGAAGGAAGGGGGAACTGGGAGTCCTGATCCTGGAACACTGTGGGGCAAGTGAGTTGGGCACATGTGGTATGCAGGGCTGAGAACATCTCCTGTGTGTACTTCACCAGGGTAAGTGCTGCTGCATTTTGGGTTGAGCAGACAAGCATGCTGAGTCCTTCTGGCCTGCACCACAGCCCGCAGAGTCTAGCAGTGTGCACACCGGAGGCTGTCAGGGACTGTGCTATTTTATTCAGCCTCAAAGGCTGAGGGGTGGTGGAGGCCAACTGTGGGAGTAACCCAGGTTGGGTTAGCATTTCCAACAAACAATAGGACTTTGTGAGAGCCTCACAGAGCCTCAGAGGGGAGAGGAACAAAGGGAGGAGACAAAGTTCACCATCATGGTAAAAGTTCCATATGGGCTCTCTTCTCAGAGCTTCAGGGTACTGAGGGAAGACTGGGCTCCTGTATCCTTCTGGCTGTGATGTATCCCACCATTGACCACCCAACACCTGCACCCTCTGAAGTTCTCTTCTGCTCTTCCAACTTCACTCCCACCAGAGAAGGTTCCAGGAAGCCCATGGCAGGTTTTATGAAGAAATAAGAGCTCTCAGCCAATGAGCATGCTGGTCATCTCAGTATATGAAAGGCTGAGACAGGAGGATTACAGTTCGTGGCCAGCCTCAGCTACTTAGGCCTCCACAACTTGGTGAGACCCTATTTGAAAGTAAAGAATAAGACAGGCATGGTGGCGCACGCTTGTAATCCCAGCTCTTGGGAGGCTGAAAAAGGAGGATCGCGCAGATTCAAAGCCAGCCTCAGCTACTGAGTGAGGCTTTCAGCAACTTAGACCCTGTTTCCAAATAAAGGAAAAAAATAGATCTGGGAGTCTAGCCTGGAGGTAGAAAAACCCTTGGTTTCCACCCCCAGTACTATAAATAAATAAATAAATAAATAAATAAATAAATAAATAAATAAATAAATAAATGGACTGGGGCTATAGCTCAGATGTAGACTGACCATGGGTTCAATCCTCAGTTCAAAATAAAAATTAAATAAGAAATGAGAGATCTAGTCCTGTGCACATGATGGTAATCCTAGTAAGTGGGAGGCTGAAAGAGGAGAATGGCAGATTGGAGACCAGCCTGAGCACTTAGAGAAACATTATTTATACCAAAATAAATAGGCTAGTGCAGATACCAGCAAAAGCCACGCCCTCTCGGCATCTGCATTGCAGTTCATAGGCAAAATCTCAAAGTGAGAAATAAGCCCCGAGAGAAGGTGTGCTCGCTGGCCAAAAGCATTTTCCACTTTTAGATATTCTTGCATAACTATTATTCTTCTAGTATTCTTTTAACTCTCTATACGAATTGCTCCGGTGATGTGAGAACAGGACTATGAAAGAAATTGAGTCCATGGAAATAAATTCCCTAAAAATTTATCTAAACGTCCTTGGCTCTGCTCAATAATAATGAAAAACTGGCCAGAACTCAGATGCTGTGATAAGCATTCCAGTTGCAGCAATCACAAATGGCCTCCGACCCTCACTCCTATCACTAACTTAGGTTAAGCCATTAACTCCCCCTCATTCCTATCACTAATTTAGGTTAAGCCATTAACTCCGGTAAGGTAGCTCAGTTTAAAGTAACTCTGTTTACCCTTGAGATTCTGCCTAGAGACAGAGAAGATAAACCCTTGTGTGTGACCTTAAAGCAATTTAGTTGATGAACAACTTAGTTGCCCAAATACAATAGAGCCAAGGAGAAAGATTGTTGACTTTTACGCCCAGTATGAGCATTCCCGGAGACAGAGAGACTGGCCGCATGGTTAGAAATGAATATGACAAAATAAAGGACAGATGTTCTAAATATATATGTATGAAAGAAAGGAAATACCGTAAGAGTAAGAAAAGCATTTTTGCATGTAGAAGAGCTTATCATAAGAACGTCCCAACTGGGAAAGAAAGGAATTAGAAGGTTAAAAGCAGGTTGCAGAGGGTTTGTGACAGGGAAGTGGATTATTAAAGATGAGTAGGCTTTTAATAGGCTTGTTGTCTAAAGAAGAGTGTTCAGCAGCTAAGGAAATACATCTGACAATTAGAACCAAGAACTTTGTGGTGTTGTTTGTGGTATTTTGTCTGCCAAACTGTGTTGTGAGTTTGCTTAAGCTTTCAGATTTAGAAGATAAGATGCCAACACCTGAAGAAACCCTATCACATCCACCTGAATCACCATATCTCCCCACACTTGCTATATGAACTGAGCCCAAAAAGATGGAAAGTTCCAGGAAAGTTAAAGAAGATTCCCCGAGAAGCCTCCAAGCCTTGGGCATGCCTGTTTCTCCTGGGAGGTCGCCCCTTGGAACTGCTTATCTGCAAGACCTTGGAGAGGATCAGGAGTTAATCTCTTGAAGATCAACAGCCAGCTGAAGGACTAGTTTTATTACCTTTGTTTACATGTCATTCATTATTATTTCACAGTGATTGCATTCACTCCCTTTTCTCTTATTATTAACTTTACTGGTGAAGGGTATAAATTTTGGGGGGTTTTTGTAATAAAGTGTCATTGGCTCAAGAAGCCTTTGTCCACCTCAGGTTCTTTCCAAAGCGTCATACCTAAAAACTTAAGGAATTCATAGAGGGGAAAGAATCGCTGCAGATAAGTTTCTGCAGAACTTCACCTGCCTTTTGCCCCATCTTTCTAAGGATTTGACCGGGAGCGGACAATTACGACCCAACTGAGTTAGTCTGCGACAGGCTAGGAGCCAGGCAATGTGGTGCATGCTTATAATCCCAGCCCTTGGAAGGCTGAGACAGGAGGATCTCAAAGGTTCGAAGCCAGCCTCAGCTACTTAGTGAGGCTCTCAGCAACTTAGATCTTGTTTCCAAATAAAGTATAAAATAGGTCTGGGAGTATATCCCAGAGGTAGAAAAGCCCCACGGATCCACCCTTATAAGCACTAAAAATAAATAAACAAATAAATAAATTTATTAATTAATGAAAAAATCGACTAGGAACATAGTTTGAATGTAGGTTGCACCTAGGTTCCATTCCCAGTATTTTTTACCACTAATCTCCAACACAACCACACACACACACACACACACACACACACACACACACACCACCCTACCAAATGAGATAGTGGAAAATAGCAGAAGCAGATTGCCCCATAGACTCTGACCAGGGTGCTGAAAGTTGAGTTTCATGGCAATATCCAGGTCAGTGCTACCGCTGGTGACCATGAGAGCCACTCTCCTGGGACTGGGTCTTTAGAGGGAAAACAAACATAGGGCCAGGTGTCTTGGGCACATCCAGAGGTCAAGGGGCAGGACTTAACAAGATATAGATGAGGTCCAGAGAAACCATGGAATGTAGACATATATAAATATACATTTTTAGTACTGGGGATGGAACCCGGGACATTCTACCTCTGAGCTACACCCCAGGCTATTTTATTCTTTTATTCTGAAACAGCATCTCACTATGTTGGAAAGGGCCTCACTGAGTTGCTGAGGCTGGCCATGAAGTGGCTCTTCCCCATCTCAGCCTCCCAAGTACTGGGATTATAAGCATATGTCACCACACCCACTCATTTTCCATATTTTAACTTAGTATTTTCCAAGCAATCAATTGAGGAATATTTAGTCCTCCTTCTCCTCATCCTCTTCTTCCTCTTCCTTCTTTTTTCTTTCTTTCTCCCTTGTTTTCTGCCATCACCTCTTTTACTGTCTCCTTTTTTCTCAGCTGATTTTAGATGTTCCTCAATTTCTGATGAGGCTATGTCCCAATAAACCCATCATAGGCTGAAAATATTGTAAGTAAAAAATTCAGTTCATACACCTAACCCAACAAAGGAGGATGAGACAGGAGGACCTCAGGTTCATGCCCAGTCTTGGCTATTTAGTGAGGTCCTCCACAACTTAGTGAGACCCTATTTTTAAATAAATTATAAAATAGGGACCAGGCACATGTTCAAAGTCAGCCTCAGCTACTTAGTGAAGCTCTCAGCGACTTTTGAGACCCTGTCCCAAATTAAAAAATATAAACATGGTCTGGGAGTATAGCCCAAAGGTAGAAGGCCCCTGGGTTCCATCCACAATACCACAGAAAGTAATAAAATAGGGCTGGGGTTGTAAGTTAGAGGTGGAATGCTGGGGCTTCAATCCCCAGTACCATAAATAAATAAATAAATAAATAAATAAATAAATAAATAAATAAAGTTGAAAAATCATAAGTCCAACCATTTTAAGTTGGAGACAATCTATAATCACAATAATAGCTGAAAATACCTTTAAGTAATTGGAATATTTCACAAATGTTTTCTAAGATCATCTCAAATCCCCATGCAAATGCTGCCACTGTACTTACATATGAAATGATAATCACCTGCCAGCAAGGACATGACCTCATGGTGTCCCAAACATTTATCTCTACAATAAGTCAGTCTCTCATGAGGAAATGCACTGACTCTGGTCATGTGAGCTACTGCCCCAGCAAGACACAGCATTTGGTAAGCCAACATTCTTTTAGGCAGAGAACCATATTCTTGGAGAAACAGAATCTTTGTTATTGAAAAATGTGACGTAGTTCTCTAATTCTTTGCTTCCCTCAGGATCAAGACTGAACATAGGAAATATGTAGCAGAGCCAGGCATTGGGTGCACACCTGTAATCCCAGTACTTGTGAGACTGAGTTAGGAGGATCCCAGGCTCAAGCAATACAAAGGGCTGGGGTGTAGCTTGGAGGTAGAATGCCACTGGTTTCAATCTGCAGTAGGCATGCATGCATGTATGTATGTATGTATGTATGTATGTATGTACATAGTCTGATATATATATATCAGAGATACTGTCTGGAGTTCCTGAGACATAGCATTACCTCAGCCTTCCTGTCTTGGGGCCTGACATCCCTTGTTCACCTCTGTCACAGACCCACCTGCAACGGCCTCTCAGAATGAGTATAGTGACCACACAGACTTTGCTCTCCTGCTTATGAAAGGGTCTGTAGCTGTTCAGCGCTTGGCTCTACTTTACACCCCTGTCACCTGGTGACAATGGCTACTTAGGACAAGAAAAGGAGACTTGTGGTTGTAGCCTGTTTTGCTTTGGTTGGCTATGGCAGCATGCCTCGGAAAATGCTGCATGATGTGTGCAAAACTGTCCCCTCCACCTCTCTTCTTAAGGATTCTGGAGATTATGATGCACTTCAGTGCGCCAATTATTTCATGTCTACAGAAATTTTGTGGCATCGTTGTGAATGTAAGCTCTACCTCCCATTTAGAGAAAGAATCTTGTTTTTACAAACAGTGACTAGGCCTTTTCAAGGCTAAGAGAGTAGGAAAAAGCCAGCTGGTCCCTGGATTCATGTCCTGGGTTTAATAGTGCCTCAATGGGCCCCAACCTTGGCACCTGCTCAAATCCTGTTGGGATTCAAAGCTGAAGCTTTCTCAAGTTGCCGCTCCAATCAGCCTGAACACGTCCCCTTGGTCTGCTGTGATAGCTGAAGTCATAGCCAGAGAATGAGGGGAGATTGCCTGCCAGGAGCCCAGCAAGTCAGGTGTGTGTGTGTGTGTGTGTGTGTGTGTGTGTGTGTGTGTGTGTGGTGCTGCGGGTTGAAGTCAGAGGCATTCTTTCTCTGACTTACACATCTGTCCCTTTTCATTTTATTTATTCATTTTTTTCTGTACAGAGAATTGAACCCATTCTAACTCAGAGCGACACCCTCGGTCCTATTTCTTATTCTTTATTATGATACATGGTCACTGAGTTGCAAAGGGCCTCACTAAGTAGCTGAGGCTGTCTGCAAAACCGTGACCCCCTGGCCTCTCAAGTGCTGGGATTACAAGTATGTGAAACCACACCTGGCTTTATTCTTTATCTTGAAACAGGGTCTCACTGAGTAACAAAGTCCTTCACTAAGCAGTAGTTGAGGATGCCCAGGAACAGTGATCCTCCTGTCTCAGCTTCTCAAATTCTGGTATTACAATCATGCACCACCACACCTGGCTCTATATAACTGTTTTAAATGGGTACTTAAACTGGACATGGTTGCACATGCCTGTAATCCCAGTACTTGGGAGGCTGAGACAGGAAGATCACAGATTCGAGGGCAGCCTCACCAAGTACTGACACTCTGATCAATCTAGTGAGACCCTGTTTCAAATAGAAAATTAAAGAAAAGGCTGGCAGTGCAGTTCTGCAGTAAAATTACCTTGGGTTCAATCCTCAGGAACATAAATAATAATAATGATAATAATAACAATCTCAATGCCAGTCTTTCTTTTTGCATTTTCTATATAAAATATTTTCTAAAATTATGTTTTTATATTTTTGTCTTTGATTTTATGTAAGTTCTATTTTAAAAACTTTAATATTCGTTGTGTGTGTGTGTGTGTGTGTGTGTGTGTGTGTGCGTGTGTTGCTGAGAATTGAACCCAGTGAAATTCTAACTCTGAGCTATACCCCCAGCATGATTTTGTACTCTTTATTTTTAAACAGGATCTCACTAAGTTGCAGAGGGCTTCACTAAGTAGCTGAGGCTGGCCACAAACCTGCAATCCTCTTGTCTCAGCCTCCCAAGGACTGAGATTATGAGCATGCACCACCATGTCCAATTTATATTTTATTTTTAAATTCTTTTATTTGTGCATTGTATTCATACATCTTAATGGGACACTAGACGGTGGAGACATACATGCACATATCACACAATTAGCCTTTAACCAGTTTCCACCCCATTCTCTCCCCCTCCCTCCTTCTCATGTTTGGCTTAGTGATTGATATTGATATGTTTGTTAAAGTACATCATGAGCATTAGAGATTTTTTCTCTTCCTCCCATCCCTTCAGTTAGGTCACCTTATTTGCTCATCTATAGAATCTCCTTCTTTGTCTAGAGTTCCTCGTATGGCCCATGTTTTCCTAGCTTTCGCATATTAGGGAGAGCATCCAATTTCTTATTTTTGTGACTGACTAATCTTACTTAGTATAACATCCTCCAGTCCCATCCATTACCCTGTAAATGACATAATTGTGTTTTTTTTAATGGCTGAGTAAAAATCCATTGTGTAGATATCCCATAGTTTTGTAATCCATTCATCTGTTGATGGATATCTTGGCCTGTTCCATAGTTTGGCAATGGTGAATTGTGCAGTTATGAACATAGATATGATGCATTAGTTTGAGAGTTTGATTTCCTTTTTTTGGGATAGATACCCAGGAGTGGTATTGCTGAATCACATGGTAAGTTTGTTCCCATTATTCTGAGGATTCTCCATACTGTTTCCAAAGTGGTTGCACTAATTTGCAATCCCACCAACAATGTATTAGAGTTTCCACTTCTCTGCATCCTCCCCAGCATTTGTTGTTGTTTGTGTTTTGAATGATTGTCATTCTTGTTGGAGTTAGGTGGAATCTCAGGATAGTTTTGATTTGCATCTCTCAGAGTGCTAATGATTTTGAGCATTTTTTTCATGCATTTATTGGCCATTTGAATTTCTTCCTTAGTGAAGTGTCTCTTTAATTCACTTTCCCATTTTTGATTGGATTATTTGTTTTCTTAGTGCTGAGTTTCTTGAGATCTCTGTGTATACCAGATATTAGTCCTCTATCAGAGGAGTAGTTGGCAAAACTCTTCTCCCATTCTGTTGGCTCTTAGTTGAGGTTCTTAATAGTTTCCTTTTCTGTACAGAAGTTCTTCAGTTTAATGAAATTCCACATATTGATTCACCTTTTAGTTTCTTGTGCCTTTCAGGTCTTGTTAAAAAAGTTTTTATTTGTGCCTATGTGTTGCAGTGGTGGATCTCTGCCCTCTTCAGGGAGCCTCAAGGTTTCTGGTTTAATTTCTAAGTCTTTGATCCAATCTTTTTTGTTTTGTTTTGTTTTGTTTGAGGGTCTGGGGATGGAACCCAGGGGCATTTGACCACCGATTTATACCCCCTGTCCTATATTTTATTCTTTATTCTGAAACAGGGTCTCACTAAGTTGCAGAGGGCCTCACTAAGTAGCTGAGGCTGTCCGCAAATCGCAATCCTCCAGTCTCAGCCTCCCAAATGCTGGGAATACAAGCATGCGCCACCACGCCCTGCTGATCCAATCTTGAATTGACTTTTTTGCAGGATGAGAAAGTGGGATTCATTTCCAAATTTTTTGCATATCGTTAACCAGTTTTGCCAACATTATTTGCTGAACAGGCTATTTTTTCCAGTGTATATTTTTGGCCCCTTTGTCAAAAATTAATTGGAATGTAAGTGTTTGGATTTGTTTCTGAGACTTCTATTCTTCTTTATTCTGACTTCTGTTCTGTTTTTATGCCAGTACTATGCTGTTATTATTGCTATGGATTTGTAGTAAAGTTTAAAGTCAGGTATTGTAATTCCTCTTGCATGGTTTTTGTTGCTGAGAACTACTTTGGCTATTCTGGGTTTTTTGTTGTTCCAAATGAACTTAATGACTGATTTTTCTATGTCTGTGAGGAATGATCTTGGTAATATAATGGGTACTATGTTGAATCTGTAGATCACTTTTGAAAGTATGGCCATTTTGATGATATTTATCTGCTAATCCATGAATATGGAATATATTTCCATCTTCTAAGGTCTTCTTTGATTCTTTGTTCAATGTTTTATAATTTTTTAGAGGTCTTTTACCTCCTTGCTTATGTTCATTCCTAAGAAATTTATTTTTTGTGGGAAGCCCCGAGTGGAAGTGTTTTCTGGATTTCTTTTTCAGTGGATTCATGCTTGGTATACAGAAAAGTTTCTTATTTTTTAAGATTGATTTTGTATTCAGACACTTTGCTGAATTTGTTGATAAGTTCTATATGCCGTTATGTTGAGTTTGTTGGGTCTTCTAAGTATAGTATCATGTCATCTGCAAATAGTGAAAGTTTGAGTTCTTCTTTTCCTATTTGTGCTCTACTGATTTCCTTTTCTTGCCTTATTGCTCTGGCTAGAGTCTCAAGTAATATATTGAAAAGAAGTGTTGATAATGGACATCCTTGTCTTGTTCCTGTTTTTAAGGGAAATTCTCAAAGATTTTCCCCATTTAATATGATGTTTGCTGTAGTTTCTTGTGCCTTTGGTGGCTGCAGGCCTACTGTAGATTGCTTTTATAATGTTGAGATATGTTCCTTATATTCTAATTCTCTGCAGTGATTTTAGCATAAATGGATGTTGAATTTTGTCAAATTCTTTTTCAGTGTCTATTGAACTGATCATGTGATTTTTGTCTTTGGTTCCATTTATATGATGAATAACATGGATTGATTTTCATATGTTGAACTAGCCTTGCATCCCTGGGATGAATCCTACCTGGTCATGGTGTATGATTTTCTTGATGTGGTTTTGAATGCGTGTTGCTAGTGTTTTGTTTAGCAGTTTTGCATCCAAGTTCTTTAAAGATAAAGGCCTGCAGTTTTCCTTTCTTGAACTGTCTTTATTTGGTTTTGGTATTAATGTGATGTTGGCTTCATAGAATTCATTTGGGAGAGGCCTGCTTTTTTTTTTTCTTTTCTATTTCACCAAATATTTTGAGGAGTGTCAGTACTTGTTCTTCTAAAAAGGTTTTATAAAATTCACTTGGAAAACCATCTGGTCCTCAGTTTTTTTTAATGGTAGGCTCTTTATTGCTGTTTCAATCTCTTTGATTGTTATTGGTTGGTTTAAAATTTCTATATCTTCTTGATTCAGTTTAGGCAGGTTGTATTTATTTAGAAAGTTGTCAACTTTTTCCAGCTTTTCCATTTTGTTGGTGTATAGTGTTTTAAAGTAATTTCTGATAATCCTCTGGATTTCTACACTGTCGGTAGTAATATCTCCTTTTTCTTCTCTTATTTTCGAATTTCAGTTGATACTCTCTTTTTTTCTTGGTTAGGTTGGCTAATGATTTATCTATCTTGTTAATCTTTTTGAGGAACCAGCTTTTGTTTTTGTTGATTTTCTGTATTTTTTGTTCTCTATTTTGTTGCTTTCTGTTCTGATTTTAATAATTTTCTGTCTTCTACTGCTTTTGGAATAAATTGTTCATGTTTTTCAAGGGCTTTGTGGTGTGTCATTAGGTTATTTATTTGGTAAGTTTCTGTTCTTATGTGAGCACTCAGTGCTATGAATTTTTCTCTTAATACTGCCTTCAAAGTGTCCCAGAGGTTTTGACATATTGTATCTCTATCTCTGTTTGTTCTAGAAATTTCTTGGTTTCACCCCTTACTTCTTCTATGACCCATTCTTCATTCAGCAGTGTGGTGTTCAGTCTCTACATGTTCATGTGGTTTCTCTGAATCTTCTTAGAGTTGATTTCTAGTTTCATTCCATTATGGTCTGAAAAGACATAGGGAAGTATGTCACATTTTTTTAATTTGCTAGTGCTCACTTTGTGTCCCAGGATGTGATCTATTTTGGAGAAGGTTTGGTGAGCAAATGAGAAAAATGTGAACTCTGCTGTAGTTAGGTGTAATATTCTATATGTGTCTAATAGGTCTATTTGCTTGATTGTGTTCTTTAGGTCTGAGGCATCTTTACTGACCTTTTATCTAGAAGATTGTTTTAATGGTTTGAGAGGAGTGTTTAAGTCTCCTAGTATTATTGTATTGGAATTTATGTGTGACTTAATGTTATAAAGAGTTTGTTTTATGAAGGTAGCTGCACCTATATTTGGGGCATAAATGTTGATTATCATTATTTCCTCTTGCTGGATTGTTCCTTTTGCCAGTTAAAAATGACCTCCTTTGTCTCTTCTAATAAAGTTGGGCTTGAAGTCTAACTTGTCTGATATCATAGTTGTTACTCCTGCTTTTCTTTGATTACCTAGCTCCAAACCTTTTACCTTAAGTTTGTTTCTATCTTTACTTCTTAGGTGTGTTTCTTGCAGGCAGCAGAGAGATGGATTCTGGTTATTAATCCATTTTGCCAATTTGTGCCTTTTTATTGGGGAGCTGAGGTCATTTATGTTCAGTGTGATTACTGAGAGATGATTTTTAATTCATAACATATTGAGATTTAACTTCTCAAAGTTAAAAAGTTAGTATTTGTTCTTTTTGTGTAGTTGTTTGTTTGATGGAAATTCTTGTTTCTCTGGTTCTGGCATGTATTACTTATTCTTCTTTGCAGTTAATGTTTTTGTAGTTATAGAGCTGGTTTGGAAGACAGAAATTCCTTCAGCTTCTGTTTATAATGGAAGATTTTAATTTCCCTGTCTAATTTGAGAGATAGTTTTGCTGGGTAGGAAAGTTTTGGCTGCAAGTTGTTTTCTTTCAGAGTTTGGAATATGCTACTCCAGGCCTTCTGGCTTTCATGACTTGTTTTGCAAAGTCTGGAGTGATTCTAATTGGTTTGCCTCTGAATGTCAGTTGGTCTTTTGTTTTGTTTGCCTTTAAAATTCTCTCCTTGGCTTCTAAATTGGTCAGTTTGACTATTATGAGGTATGGAGAACCTTTTCTCTGATCTTGTCTAAGGGGATTCTCTAAGTTTCCTGTACCTGTGTATCAATCTTTTGCTCTATGTTTGGAAAATTTTCTGATATTATTTCTTTGAATAGATTGTTGACCCCTTTGGTTTCACCTTCTTTTCCCTCCTCTATGCCAATCATTCTTAGGTTAGCTCTTTTAAAATGGGCCATATTTCTCCAATGTTCAATTTATGCTGTTGAATTGTTTTTTTCTCAGTTATATACTATGTGTTCACTTTTGGAGTGATCATCTTCTAGGAGCGAGATTCTATTCTCATGTGGTCTAAATGATTTTTTATACTTTGAATTGATGCCTTCACCTTAATAATTGCATCCTTTATTTCTTTCAGACTCTCTATAAATTTTTTTGAAAGTCCTGTATTGTCTCTACAGTCACATTCCTGATTTGACCTTCTCAAGAGCTCTGCAATTCTTTGTTGTCAGGTTTTGTTATTGTGGTGTTGTGAGAGTTCATTGCTTCCTTGTTATTTCTTCTTTCATGATTTCAGAAGTTTATATATGTTGTTTTTGATAGATTTCTCTCAGTCTCTAGGTGTCATCTGGTGTATTCAAGGGTAATTTCTGTTGTATTCAACAGTGAAGGAGGGAAGTGAAGTCACAAATGCAAGAATAGGGTATAATCACAGATAGAATCAAATAGAATGAGAGTATGCGTTTGGTAAGGGAGTATAGAGTAGAAATTAGAGATAGTGAATATGTAGCTGTATTTTAGTAGCAAATGTCGAGTTTTTACTATAGTGTTATGAAATGGATTTAATACAAGACACAGAAGATAGGAGAAGAAACAGAAAAAAAAGAAAAGTGATGGAGAGAAGAGAGTAGGTATGTACAAAGGAAGAATCTTGGGAGAGAGTTTGGGGAGATGTTCATAATACAGACATACACATTCACACACACACACACACACACACACACACACACACACACACACAGAACAAAAAATCAAAACAACACCAACAACAAATTGATAAAACTCTACAAATATATAAATACTTAGCCAACTGGACCTCTGCAGTCTCTCTGTGCAGACACCGAATGCCACTAGCACCTTTTCTGCTGCAAGGCTGGTTTTCTGAGTCTTTCTCAGTCTATGCAGATGGCCAGTATCAATGGGGCTGGATCTAGTGTTAAACGCAGGTCAGTGTCCATGCTTTTCACATATGTGGAGTCTCAGTCTCTCTCTGTCCCTGTAGGTAGTGGATGCCTCTGGGACCAAACTCAATGTATGAGTCTCTGTTATCCACAGCTAGGGGTGGTCTGGTCTGACTTCTCCCTGTTCAGCACAATTGGGTGGTCTCTGGTGATCCCAGAGATCCTACTATTTGGGTCTAGTTTTAAGGGTAGGTCTCCCCAAGCCCACAGCTTCCACGGATTTAGAGGATGAGTCTTTCTAAGCCTTTGCTATATCAAACAACAGATTCCAACCCCCACCCACCACCACCTTTATTGATTTGAACATCAAAATCCCAGACTCAAAGAGTTTATTGCAGCTGCACAAGTCCCTGGGGGTGCTTTGCTGGGCATACTCCTCCTGGGACCAGCTTCACTTATGATGGTTTTTTTTTTTTTTGAGCACTAGTCCGGATCTCTGGAAGGCGTGATGCACTCAGCCACCACTGCTGTAAGTTGTAGTTGATGTTTGCGCAGGAGGAACAGATGACCACAATTCCGATGATCCGCAGCTGACCACTTCAGGTCCCTGGTTGCCCTCCTGTTAGTCCCTGGAGTAGGGTGCAGTGAGACAAGTTGTTGCTAGTTTGGTTCCAGTGGCTACAAGGCAGGCGGAATTCCCCTCTGGTGGTCTGAATCCTTGGAGGGTATGGTGAGCTCGGCCACCACCACTGGAAGCTGCAGCCTGTGTTTGAGCAGGAAGTACTAATGGCCCACAACTCAGATGACCTGCAGTTGCTCATTTCAGAACCCTTGGGTCTTTTCCTGTTTGTCTCAGAAGTCAGATGTAGTGAGGCAAAATGGCACCGCTGTGATGACTGCCCCTGCAAGGTGGGCAGGTTTCTTTTCTGCTCTCTGATCAGTCTTCTAACCTTTCTTTTCCTCTGGCTTTGTACCTATCATGGTATTTCTCTACTGGTAGTATTTTCGGGCTTTGTAGAATGCTGTTTGCAAGACAATGAAGATCAGGTGTCAGCAGGACTGGTATGTGCTGCTTCACTCTCTCTCCATCCTCCTGGAAGTTGATTATTTTTATTTTAAACAGGGTCTTGCTAAGTTGCTGAGGCTGGCCTCATACCTGCAGTCCTCTTGTCTCAGCTTCCCAAGTACTGGGATTATAGGCATGTGCCACCGCACTCAACTTTTAGGTTTATAAGTTATATTTGACAATGTTTTAGCATCATGTATTTTTTAGCAAATAGGTATAGGTTTCTAAGCCAAAGCAATAAGCAAGACACAGTAAGATCATTCTGGCTGCATCCTGAGTCCTCTGTCTGGTTCTCTCCCCTCACTGTCCATGTAGGGGCCAACTTATTTTTTAATTTTTTTTGTGGTACCACGGATTGAACCCAGGGGCATTCTACCTCTGAGCTACACCCCAGCCCATTTTTTATTCTGTATTTTGAAACAGGGTCCCACTAATTTGCTGAGGCCTTCACTAAGTATCTGAAGCTGGCCTTAAACCTGTGATCCTACTGTCTCAGCCTCCCACATACTGAGATTGCAAGGAAATGTTACCATGCCCAGCTCTCATTCTTTAATTTTTTAAATACAAAACATATACACACACATCCACATTCATGTGCCCCCAGTATGCCTGTTCTTTTTGGTTCTTAGCAAAGCAAAACTAAAACCAGCCATTGCACATCATCTGACTCTTTCTTTGTGTTTTCTTTCCTCTCTTCATAAGTATACATCCTGAAATGTCAGCCATCAAAAACCTCTGCATCACATCAGAGTTGCCAGTGCTCCATCCTGTGGTGCAGTGCTCCAGGATTTATTAAAAATCTCTGGTTGAGCCAGGTATGGTGGTGCACATTTGTAATTGCCGTGCTTGGGAGGCGGAGACAGGAGAATCACACAGGTTCAAAGCCCGACTCACTGGCTTAAGAGACCCTGTTTCCAAATAAAATAAAACATAGGTCTGGGAGTGTAGCCCAGAGGTAGAAGGGTTCCATTCCCAGTACCACACACACAAAAAATCTCTGGTTGAGCTTGAATGAACTACAGTCATTATAGAGTTGCAAATAGTTGTATATGTTACAGTTTTGGAGTTCAGAGAGGTGGCAGAGGTCTATAATCCCAGTTATTGAAAGGCTGAGACTGGAAGATCCCAGATTCAAGGCCAGCCTCAGTGTTGCAACCCTAAGGCTCTGACCAGCAGAGCCTGGGAAGAAACACATGAATGCCGACTTGCTGATGATGCTTCCTCTTTAATGCTTCCCCCTCAATGCGCACAGCAGGCAAATATATATCAGTCTCATAACCCCTCCCTCATCACTCCACCAACCCCAAGCTTCCCACAGCTAGGGCATGCACATTTCTAACCCTCTCATAGGCGGGCTGGTGGTAGCACAAGGCGCTGCATCACTGATCATCCGTAGGGCGCCTGATAGGGCTCAATGCGCAGGCTCAGGGCACCGCCAGCCTCGTGAGCCTTGTGACTTGGCCACATGCCTAGGCGCCATCTTGAGCCACTGCCCCATCTCGGTCTAGCTGAGTGGGCCCCGACATCTCCCCCTTTTTGTTTTATTAAAATTAAGGCTCGGGACCGTGCCTGTCTTAGGTTGTCGAACCTCAAGGATCATTCTTACCCGTCATCGGGAAAGCAATAGCATGATTATTCCCCTGTCTTAGGTTGATATGATCCCGGGGATGATCGTACCCGTCTTTGACTACCGATCCAGCATATTGAGCCATACGTGAGGAGATGAGCCAGCTTCAAGGGCAGCCAGAGCTTGCACCAGCATGTGCTGTTGTTGCACAGTTTGTTGTCGAATACGTCTGATATATCCAACCAGGACACAGCATACTACCACCAGTAAAAAATGCCCAGAATGCCACGCCATCCCAATCTCTTAAGAAGCCCACTGTCCCCTGTATCAGGTCCATCCATTGTTGTACTGAGGCAATCTCCACGTGGGTAGATTTGATCGTGACAATGGATGCTCGAAGTTCTGTCATAGTCTGTTCAAATTTATGGCTCCAATTTCCCAGAAGCATTCTGCCTATCTGTCGGGGTAGATTGCCTGCACGGGAAAAATTCTGATATTGCACAGAGGTTATGCATAATCCAGACAATTTTTGAATACATGGTACTATGGCCATCTGTCCCAAGATGTCGACCTGTTCTTGTAATAGGTCCACTCTTTGATTTACCATCATTATGCCTGCTTTAAGCTGTCCATTTATTTCACTCCTCGCTTAAAAAGAATCTTACAGACAGCCTCTTTGACTTTCATAGTAGTAACCTTAGCTTTCTACTTCGTCGCTAAATCCTGCGAACCTACACAGTGCTGTCCCTTCGTCGCTTAACCTTAGACCCCATGATAAGTCTTGCTTCGTCGCAATCCGCGAACCTTATGCTTCATCGCTATCTGCGAACCTTATGCTTCGTTGCTAAATCCTGCGAACATACACAGCGCTGTCCCTACGTCGCTTAACCTTAGACCCCATCCCTTCTTCATCACTTACTGCGATCCTTAACTTCGTCACTATGCCGTGAACCTTATAGCGCTATCCCTTCGCTGCTTATCTGCGAACTTTTTTCCACGGCGTTCCCCGTACGGGCCACCACTTGTCCCATCCCTACGGTGTTCCCGGGTTTCGGCTCCACTTGTCGCATCCCTAGGTCTCTGACCTGCAGAGCCCCTCTCATAGGTGGGCTGGTGGTAACACGAGGCGCTGTGTCACTGATCATCTGTAGGGCGCCTGATAGGGCTCACTGCGCAGGCTCAGGGCACCGCCAGCCTTGTGAGTCTCATGACTTGGCCACATGCCTAGGCGCCATCTTGAGCCACTGCCCCATCCCGGTCTAGCCGAGTGGGCCCCGACACCTCAGTACCTTTGGGAGGCCCTCAGAAGAGAAATTTACTAACGGGTTGAGTGGGTATGGTGGCACACTTTTGTAATCTCAGTACTTTAGAGGCTGAGACAACAGATTGCAAGTGCACAGCCAGCCTCAGCTACTTAGTGAGGTTTTCCACAACTTAGTGAAAACTTGTTTCAAAATAAATAATAAAAAGCAGGGCAGGGGGGTATAGCTTAGTGGTAGAATGCCCTTGAATAAATCTCTAGTTCTCAAAACAAATTTTTCTCACCTTCATTTTTTTGTTTTTGCTGTGCTTGGAATGGAATCCAGAGGCATTCTACCTCAAGCTACACTCCCAGCCCTATTTTTTTGTATTCTTTATTTTGAAACAGGGTTGCACTGAATTGCAAAGGGCCTCACTAAGTACTAGCTGAGGCTGTCCTTGACCATGTTTCTGCTGTCTCAGCCTTTCAAAATTGTGGTTACAAGTGTGTACCACCATACCTGCTTCTCATATTTTTAAATTAATTTTTAATACATATTTTTATTGAAAATAAATGGTATACACTTAAACTGTACTTGGCATCCTCTCTCCCTCACCTCCATTTTCCCTTCCCCCTCCCAACAATGATTGTCCAGGGTAACCATGCTATATTCATACTTTTACCCATATTCAAATGTAGACCCTCATTAATCAAGTTCAGCCTTCTTCCTCTCCTATCTTTTTATTCAAACTTTGCTGAGATTTCCCTTCCATTATCTGGAGTCCCTCTGGTATTCCCTATGCTCCCTAGTTTGGGCATTTTAGAGGAAAGATATGTCTCTTCTCTTTCTGTGCTTGGCTGATCTCACTTAACATAATGCTTTCCAGGACTTTCCATCTTCTTGCAAATGACATGATTTTGTTCTTCTTTATAGCTGAATAGAATTCCATTGTGTGTATTTCCCATAATTTTGGAATCCATTCATCTATTGATGGGGACCTGGGTTGGTTCCATATTTTGGCTATTACAAATTGTGCTGCTATGAAGATAGGTATGCATATGTTGCTGTAGTTCTCTGAATTCAACCCTTTTGGAAAAATACCCAGGAGTGGTAGAGCTGGATCATATGGTGGATCTATTCCCAGTTTTCTAAGGAATCTCCACACAGATCTTCATAGTGGCTGAACTAGTTTGCACTCCCACCAACAGTGTAAAAGAGTTCCTCTTTCCCCACATCCTTGCCAGCAATTGTTGTTGTTTGACTTCTTTATGCTTGCCAATCTGACTGGGGTTAGATGGAATCTCAGTATAGTTTTGATTTGTATCTTCCTGATGGCCAGTGATGTAGAACATCTTTTCATGTATCTATTGGCCATTTGTATCTCTTCTTTTGTGAAGTGTCTATTTAATTCAGTGGCCCATTTCTGGATTGGGTTATTTGTTTTGATAGTTTAGAGTCTTTTGAGCTCTTTGTATATTCTGGATATTAGCCCCTTATCCAAGTGGTGGCTGGTAAAGATCTTCTCCCATTCTGTAGGCTTCCTCTTTAGGTTATTGATGGTTTCCTTTGATGAGAAGAAACTTTTTAGTTTGATGCCATCCCACTTGTTAATTCTTGCTTTAATTTCCTGAGCTTTGGAGGTTTTGTTGAGAAAGTTACTTCCTGTGCCTATATGTTGTAGTGTTGAGCCTATGCCCTCCTTTAATAACTTCACAGTCTCTGGTCTAATTTCAAAGTCTTTGATCCATCTCGAGTTGATTCCTGTGCATAGTGAGAGGTAAAGATTTAGTTCCATCATTCTGCAAATGGATAGCCAGTTCTCTCAGCACCATTTGTTGAAAAGGCTGTCTTTCTTCCAGTGTATGAGGTTGGCCCCCTTGTCAAAGATTAATTGACTCTAGGTATGTGGGTTTGTTTCTGTATCTTCTATTTTGTTCCACTGGTCAGTATACTTGTTATTGTGCCAGTATCATGCTGTTTTTACTATTATTGCTCTATAGTATAATTTGAAGTCTGGGATTACGATGCCTCCTGCATGATTCTTATTGCTGAAAATTGCTTTGGCTATTCTGGGTCTTTTCTTTCTCCATATAAAGTTCATGATTGATTTTTCTAGGTCTATGAAAAATGTCATTGGCATTTTAATGGGAATTGCATTGAATCTATAGATCACTTTAGGCAGAATGGTCATTTTGATGATATTTATTCTGCCTATCCATGAGCATGGGAAATCTTTTCATCTTCCAAGGTCTCCTTCAATTTCTTTATTTAATGTTTTACAGTTTTTGTTGTAGAGGTCTTTTACATCTTTGGTTAGGTTTATTCCTAGGTATTTTATTGGTTTTGAGGTTATAGTGAATGGAATTGTTTTCTTTGTTTCTTTCATTGTGGATTTATTGTTGGCGTCAAGAAAAGCCACTAATTTTTTTTTAGGTTGACTTTGTATCCTGCAACTTTGCTGAATTTGTTAATCAGCTTCAGAAGTCTTTTGGTTGAGTTCTTTGGGTCTTCTAGATAAAGGATCATGTCATCTGAAAATAAGGATAATTTTAATTCCTCTCTTTCTATTTAAATTCTTTTGATTTTCTTCCCTTGTCTTATTGCTGTGGCAAGAGTCTCAAGGACTATATTGAAAAGGAGTGGTGATAGTGGGCATCTTTGTCTTGTTCCTGATTTTAGAGGAAATTCTAGCAGGTTTTCCACATTCAATATAATGTTGGCTTTGGGTTTATAGTATATTTCCTTAATGATGTTGAAGTAAATTTCTTCTATTCCAATATTCTGCTGTGTTTTTAACATAAATAGGTGTTGTTGGATTTTGTCTCATGCTTTTTCAGCATCTATTGCTATGATGATGTTGTTTTTGTTCTTGGTTCTATTAATGTGGTGAATATAACATGTATTGATTTGCATATGTTGAACCAGCCTTGCTTTTCTGGGATGAAACCAACTTGATCGTGGTGTATTATTCTCTTGATATGGTTTTGAATGTGTATGGCTAATATTTTGTTTAGAATTTTTGCATCTCTGTTCATTAAGGATATTAGTCTGTAGTTTTCCTTTCTTGAGGTATCTTTATTTGGTTTGGGGATTAATGTGATACTGGCCTTGTAGAAGGAATTTGGGAGAGTTCCATCCCTTTCCATTTCCTGGAACAAATTATGAAGTATTGGTATTGCACTAGGAATTGAACCCATGATTCTTCTACCTTTGAGCTTCACTACTAGCCATTTTATTTTTTACTTTGAAACAAGATCTCAATAAGTTGCTAAAAATCTTACTAAATGGCCAAGGCTGTTCTTGAACCTACAATACTTCTGTTACAGCTCCCCAAGTACTGCAATTACAGGTGTGAACCCATGTGTCCAGCTAACAACTACATATCTTCATGCAATAAAGTATAGTTTTCTGTACATTTTATATTGTGAATTGATCAGCTCAGGATACTTGAGTTATTCTTCATTGAAAGCTCTTGTCATTTCTATTTGCTGAGAACATTCAAAGTCTCCTCTAGCTACTTAGAATGATACGATATAATGTTGTTAACTGGAAGCCCAGAACTTATTCCTTCTACCTAGCCATGTCTTTGTAACTGTTAGCCAGTCTCTCTTATATCCCATCCTCCTGTGGTTGAATGGATAAAGCAAATGTGCAATGTATGCAAGTGGAATGCTACTCAGCCATAAAGATGGAGGAAATCCTGTTATTTGAGATGATAAAGATAGACCCAGAGAAAATAATGTGACATGAAATAAGTAAGGGACAGAAAGACAAACACCATATGATTCCACTGACATGTGAAATCTAATCTATCTGTTGTTAGCTAG